>NC_066565.1:5226298-5276298 GCF_024679095.1 Eriocheir sinensis
ATGATTGTGTTGGTATATGTAAAAAATAAAAAAAAATAAAAAAAAGCTAACAGTTGATGGGATTGAAAGGTGAAATGAAAAATGTCTACCCCCCCTCCCCCCCCTCTCTCTCTCTCTCTCTCTGGGTAAGCACAACACACCCTCAGTATAATCACTTTATTCCAAAAATAGAGGTTAAGCACTTTTCCAGCAGCTCGCACGCCCTCAGATCCACAGAGTTCGGATCACGTCACAGGAGCCAACACACTCACACAGACACACACAGACCAAGGCATCACTATTACCATGTTCTCTATGCCATGAAAGAATATCATTAGTTAAGGATATTTTAGGTTATCAGGGAGTTAAAGTTAAAAGCTTTTACCCACTGGAAGATTTCAATTAGTTATGGATATTTCTGGTACTCAATAGAAAAACATTATTAATCTGGTTATCAAGGAGTTAATAATTGGTGATCTTTAACCCAGTAGCTGCGGGGATCATGTTTCTTAATGGTCTGTCTAAGTGAGAAAAATGAGAAAAAATCATTACTCACACGAACCATTTCATAATATATATCAAAGCATTTGTGATCAGTTTATGCATCATCTATTTTTGGGGGTTTATATCATGGTACAAATTTGGCCCTTTGCTGCTACATGGTAAAGCCACAAATTTGGCCCGTCACTGCTACACGGTAAAGCCACAAATTTGGCCCGTCACTGCTACACAGTAAAGCCACAAATTTGGCCTGTCACTGCTACATGGTAAAGCCACAAATTTGGCCCGTCGCTGCTACACGGTTTAAGTTAGCCATTGGAAGATTTTTAAGGATATTTCTGGTAGTCAATAAAAAATCATTATCAACATCAATACCTGGTACCCATTCACTGCTAGGTGGACAGGGGCGTAGGGTATCGGAGAAGTCACCCAAATTTTTCCACTCCGCCCGGGAATCGAACCCGGGGCAATGAAATTTAGATGACAAAATACAAGAGCTAACTGAGCCTTGAAAAACGTTCTTAACATCATCTGCTTTGAACATTCACAAGCTGGATGGAGGAGACTCACAGAGAGGGGTTATGGTGCACCAGCGTTACCAAATTATCGCACGTTGTATTTTCTGGTTTCTGAGTCACAGCTATCGCAAACAAACACCGATAAGTTACGCTTTTAACGATAACTTTAACTGGAATCTCGTTATCTATGTGGGTAGGAGAGTTTTGGGCCCTGGAACTTATAAATGTGATGTTTTGAGTACGATAATATGGTAACACTTATAAAATACATACAGATACACTACCGGGTAATTCAAGACCATAAACTTAACCCGGTAGCAGCGATGAGCCAAATTTGCGGCTTTACCATGTACCAGCGACAGGCCAAATTTTTGCCATGATAAAGCCTAACCCACCAAAAATAGATGATGCATAAACTCATCACAAATGCGTTGATATATATATTATGAAGTGGTGTGCGAGAGCGGTGATTTTTTCTCATTAATTCGCTTAGAGGGGCCTTTAAGAAACATGATCCACGCAGCTACCGGGTTAACTAGAATCTCGTTATCTGTGTGGGTGGAAGAGTTTTGGGCCCTGGAACTTATAAATGCGATGTTTTGAGTACGATAATATGGTAACACTTATAAAATACATACAGATACACTACCGGGTAATTCAAGACCATAAACTTAACCCGGTAGCAGCGATGAGCCAAATTTGCGGCTTTACCGTGTACCAGCGACAGGCCAAATTTTTGCCATGATAAAGCCTAACCCACCAAAAACAGATGCATAAACTAATCATAAATTCGTTGATATATACTATGAGATGGTTTGCGTGAGTGATGATATTTTCCCATTTTACTCGCTAAGAGGGACCTTTAAGAAACATGATCCACGGAGCTACTGGGTTAATACAATCCCATCACGGCACCCAAAACACAAACTGGTGACTTGGTGTGTGTGTGTGTGTGCGCTGCCCGGCTCTGGATAACTCACAGCTTCATCCACACAGCTGGTCATTGTATAGTGTATGGATTGCACTGTTAAGACACTTGTATACCACTAAATGATACAAAACACATGTATCATTTTATACTTAAATTTCAAAGTACAAATACACAGCCTGAATAAGTGAATTTTCTCAGCTTGGTTACAAATCTAGCCCAGTTGCTTGCCTTCCCTTGTGGGCTGGTCGATAATTGGGTACCTGGGGACACCTAGGGAAGGTAAACTGTGGTGTCCTGTGTCTCAAGGTAATGGGAACCTGGAGAAGGAAAACTATGGTGCCCTGTGTCTCAAGGTAATGGGTTCTCGTCCCCCGCCCTGTGTCTCAAGGTAATGGGTTCTTGCCCCCAAAGGACCCTGGAGAAGGTAAACTGTGGTGTGCTGTGTCTCAAGGTAATGGGTTCTCGTCCCCCACAGGATCCTGGAGAAGGTAAACTGTGGTGTGCTGTGTCTCAAGGTAATGGGTTCTCGTCCACCACAGGATCCTGGAGAAGGTAAACTGTGGTGTGCTGTGTCTCAAGGTAATGGGTTCTCGTCCCCCACAGGATCCTGGAGAAGGTAAACTGTGGTGTGCTGTGTCTCAAGGTAATGGGTTCTTGCCCCCCACAGGATCCTGGAGAAGGTAAACTGTGGTGTGCTGTGTCTCAAGGTAATGGGTTCTTGGCCTCACAGGATCCTGGAGAAGGTAAACTGTGGTGTGCTGTGTCTCAAGGTAATGGGTTCTTGGCCCCACAGGATCCTGGAGAAGGTAAACTGTGGTGTGCTGTGTCTCAAGGTAATGGGTTCTTGGCCCCTACAGGATCTTGGAGAAGGTAAACTGTGGTGTGCTGTGTCTCAAGGTAATGGGTTCTTGCCTCCCAAAAGCTACAGGGGCAGAGATGAACACCAGGGCCACACTCAGCTAGTATAGTATGTGCCCCAAACTTTGCCTAATCCACATGAAAACAGGGTGAAAATACACAATGAACTGACCCTCAAAATTAGTACTCTTACATAAATTCAACTCCATAAATTCTAAAAAAGACGTATAATATGAAGAAAGAGCAGATCTATAGTCTTCCAAATATGTTGAGGGCGGTCTGGTGTAGGCTCCCATGGGTCCTTTCCTCCCTTCTACTCTGCCACACAGTCCGAACACTTATCCCTACCTCTCATATGTAAGGTAAAGGTGACATATGAGAGGAAAAAATAGGTGTTGGGACTGTGTGGCAGAGCAGAGGGGAGAAATGGACCTGCGGGAGCCAACACCAAAATGGACTTGTCAATTTGGTTTCACTAAGGGTCGTTTTATGAGACATTTCGCCGCCCAAGAACACATATTTGACAAAGCTTTCATAGGAGTTGTGGGCATTTCCAGGGGTAGTTTTATGACCCTGGTGGTAGTGTGACCTTTCTTCTGTACCATGAACCTAGGAAACACATATTTGACAAAGCTTTCATAGGAGTTGTGGGCATTTCCAGAGGTAGTTTTATGACCCTGGTGGTAGTTTCATCCTTCCTCTGTACCCTGAGCATAAAAAAACAATCATTAGAACCTGATTGATCCCCCCTTTGACCTTTAGATATAGCTGATGTGAGAAGGCAAAGTGTCTTGTAATACCAGCCGTTAACTCTTCCCTAGAATTTTTGAGTAATTAATACATAGTGTGTCACGGGGTACTGGGTCAAGGGCGGAGACAGAGATGAGCACTGAGAACACATACATTTGGTACTGTACGAGCCTTTTACCTAACCATTCATCATTTCACTGGAATTTTTAAGTAATTTATACATACTTATATACATAAATAAAACAATGAAATATATGAAATACAGTAAAAGTTCACTAGTTCATACCATTTTTTTATATATATAATTTTGACAACTCAGATGTTGGACACCTGATTTTCTTTGGATTATAATTTCCTGCCTTGAAGAGTTCAGACTGATGTTTTGGGGGATGGGGTGCTGATTTGTCAATGGAGTATCAGATTCTCTCAACAGTGGAATTCTGATTAAGCCTCACTCTCTCAACTTAAGGGGCCATTACACTGGGCAAACTTTCCGTGGATCTTCAGTCAAACCACGATTTTTGCTAGCGTGGTTCTCATTTATTTCTTGTTATTGCAGCTGATGATGATGGTGAGTAATGCCGTCGTCCTTCAAGGAACTCTACCGTAGCTTTGGAAGATCGTGGACATGTCAGAAAACCATGGAAATATGAGAACCACGCCAGCGGAAATCGTGGTTTGACTGAAGATCCACGGAAAATTTGCCCAGTGTAACAGCCCCTTTAAACAGACCATACAGGTAAGAAAAATCCCTGATATAATTTCCTGGATAGTGAAACATGAAAAAAAATACCCAAGACTTGCACAAAATTTCCTGAAGATATGATTAACGAGTGAAGCATTTGGTCAATTCAACAGCAATAAGAATGACAATATTTCAGTGAAGATAATAATAATGTTGATCATACAAGAAGGATATCAACAGCGTCCCCAGCCCTCACCACTACATCTTCATACAGTTAGAACCAGGGGTGTGGAGTCGGAGATAAATTTTACGACTCCGACTCCGGGAAGTTTTTAAGGTGCGAATCTGGCTCCGACTCCGGCCCCCATGCCCCTCCCCCTCTATTGCAATTTATTTATTTATTTTTTTTTTATAGTTTTAAGATGTGTTTCTCTCTCTCTCTCTCTTTCTCTGTAGTGCCGGTAGACTCCTTTGAGGTCCTTTTTCTTTCATGTATTTACATCCAAATTACGTGTACTCTTTATAGACAACATCCAGATAATGTAAAAGAAAAAAACTTCACAATTACATTACACGATAAATGATTACGTTAAGGAGTCGGAGTCGGGGATAGTTTTACCGACTCCGCCAACTCCGACTCCACACCCCTGGTTAAAACTCATCCTCAGTCAGCCATATATAATAAGATTGATCCCGTAACAATTCATACGCAAACAATGTGAAGATATACAACTGACCCTCACAATTAGTACTCTTACATACTTCAACTTCGTAAATTCTAAGATAAATGTATAATCTGGAGAACAAGCAGATCTACCTCTTCCTAAAACATGAACCTTAGATATATACATTTGTTGTTAATTAAAAGTAATTTGTTTTATATTAACGAAACTAACACTTAACAGATTAAAATTAGCTACTGCTGCAACCTCGATTACTTAGTTGTGTCTTAAGTTACTACAAATATCATGCCTCTCAGAGATTAGTTTGATTTTTTGAGAATTATTACACCGAAAAAAATATATATATATAATAATAATAATAATGAAACAAGTCTAGGAATGCATATAAAAAGTCATCTGTTCATGCTGCCTGTGAGAATCAGCACTTAACATAACATTCGTTGAGGATTGATTTACCGGAGAAAGGGAATGAGAGAGTTGATTTACTGAATGACTGAAGAGAAAGGGAATGAGAGAGTTGATTTACTGAATGACTGAAGAGAAAGGGAATGAGAGAGTTGATTTACTGAATGACTGAAGAGAAAGGGAATGAGAGAGTTGATTTACTGAATGACTGAAGAGAAGGGAATGAGAGAGTTGATTTACTGAATGACTGAAGAGAAAGGGAATGAGAAAGTTGATTGACTGAAGAGAAAGGGAATGAGGAAGTTGATTTACTGAAGAGAAAGGGAATGAGGAAGTTGATTACTGAAGAGAAAGGGAATGAGGAAGTTGATTGAAGAGAAAGGGAATGAGGAAGGTGATTGAAGAGAAAGGGAATGAGAAGGTTGATTGAGTGAAGAGAAAGGGAATGAGGAAGTTGATTTACTGAAGAGAAAGGGAATGAGGAAGTTGATTACTGAAGAGAAAGGGAATGAGGAAGTTGATTACTGAAGAGAAAGGGAATGAGGAAGTTGATTACTGAAGAGAAAGGGAATGAAGAAGTTGATTGACTGAAGAGAAAGGGAATGAGGAAGTTGATTACTGAAGAGAAAGGGAATGAGGAAGTTGATTACTGAAGAGAAAGGGAATGAGGAAGTTGATTTACTGAAGAGAAAGGGAATGAGGAAGTTGATTACTGAAGAGAAAGGGAATGAGGAAGTTGATTACTGAAGAGAAAGGGAATGAGGAAGTTGATTACTGAAGAGAAAGGGAATGAGGAAGTTGATTACTGAAGAGAAAGGGAATGAAGAAGTTGATTTACTGAAGAGAAAGGGAATGAGGAAGTTGATTACTGAAGAGAAAGGGAATGAGGAAGTTGATTACTGAAGAGAAAGGGAATGAGGAAGTTGATTTACTGAAGAGAAAGGGAATGAGGAAGTTGATTACTGAAGAGAAAGGGAATGAGGAAGTTGATTACTGAAGAGAAAGGGAATGAGGAAGTTGATTACTGAAGAGAAAGGGAATGAGAAAGTTGATTTACTGAAGAGAAAGGGAATGAGGAAGTTGATTACTGAAGAGAAAGGGAATGAGGAAGTTGATTTACTGAAGAGAAAGGGAATGAGGAAGTTGATTGACTGAAGAGAAAGGGAATGAAGAAGTTGATTACTGAAGAGAAAGGGAATGAGGAAGTTGATTACTGAAGAGAAAGGGAATGAAGAAGTTGATTACTGAAGAGAAAGGGAATGAGGAAGTTGATTACTGAAGAGAAAGGGAATGAGGAAGTTGATTACTGAAGAGAAAGGGAATGAGGAAGTTGATTACTGAAGAGAAAGGGAATGAAGAAGTTGATTACTGAAGAGAAAGGGAATGAAGAAGTTGATTACTGAAGAGAAAGGGAATGAGGAAGTTGATTACTGAAGAGAAAGGGAATGAGGAAGTTGATTACTGAAGAGAAAGGGAATGAGGAAGTTGTTTACTGAAGAGAAAGGGAATGAGGAAGTTGATTACTGAAGAGAAAGGGAATGAGGAAGTTGATTGACTGAAGAGAAAGGGAATGAAAAAGTGGATTTACTGAAGAGAAAGGGAATGAGAAAGTTGATTACTGAAGAGAAAGGGAATGAGGAAGTTGATTACTGAAGAGAAAGGGAATGAGGAAGTTGATTACTGAAGAGAAAGGGAATGAGGAAGTTGATTACTGAAGAGAAAGGGAATGAGGAAGTTGATTACTGAAGAGAAAGGGAATGAAGAAGTTGATTACTGAAGAGAAAGGGAATGAGGAAGTTGATTACTGAAGAGAAAGGGAATGAAGAAGTTGATTACTGAAGAGAAAGGGAATGAGGAAGTTGATTACTGAAGAGAAAGAGAATGAAAAAGTTGATTACTGAAGAGAAAGGGAATGAAAAAGTTGATTTACTGAAGAGAAAGGGAATGAGGAAGTTGATTACTGAAGAGAAAGAGAATGAAAAAGTTGATTACTGAAGAGAAAGGGAATGAAAAAGTTGATTTACTGAAGAGAAAGGGAATGAGGAAGTTGATTACTGAAGAGAAAGGGAATGAGGAAGTTGTTTACTGAAGAGAAAGGGAATGAGGAAGTTGATTACTGAAGAGAAAGGGAATGAGGAAGTTGATTACTGAAGAGAAAGGGAATGAGTAAGATGATTACTGAAGAGAAAGGAATGAGGAAGTTGATTACTGAAGAAGGGAATGATGAAGTTGATTGACTGAAGAGAAAGGGAATGAGGAAGTTGATTACTGAAGAGAAAGGGAATGAGGAAGTTGATTACTGAAGAGAAAGGGAATGAAGAAGTTGTTTACTGAAGAGAAAGGGAATGAGGAAGTTGATTGACTGAAGAGAAAGGGAATGAAAAAGTTGATTTACTGAAGAGAAAGGGAATGAGGAAGTTGATTACTGAAGAGAAAGGGAATGAGGAAGTTGATTGACTGAAGAGAAAGGGAATGAAAAAGTTGATTTACTGAAGAGAAAGGGAATGAGGAAGTTGATTACTGAAGAGAAAGGGAATGAGGAAGTTGTTTACTGAAGAGAAAGGGAATGAGGAAGTTGATTACTGAAGAGAAAGGGAATGAAGAAGTTGATTGACTGAAGAGAAAGGGAATGAGGAAGTTGATTACTGAAGAGAAAGGGAATGAGGAAGTTGATTACTGAAGAGAAAGGGAATGAAGAAGTTGTTTACTGAAGAGAAAGGGAATGAGGAAGTTGATTGACTGAAGAGAAAGGGAATGAAAAAGTTGATTGACTGAAGAGAAAGGGAATGAGGAAGTTGATTGACTGAAGAGAAAGGGAATGAGGAAGTTGATTACTGAAGAGAAAGGGAATGAGGAAGTTGATTGACTGAAGAGAAAGGGAATGAGGAAGTTGATTTACTGAAGAGAAAGGGAATGAGGAAGTTGATTGACTGAAGAGAAAGGGAATGAGGAAGTTGATTACTGAAGAGAAAGGGAATGAAAAAGTTGATTTACTGAAGAGAAAGGGAATGAGGAAGTTGATAAAAAGTAGTCAATGATTGATGTTTGCTTGTGAAAACTCTACAATTCTTTTTCTTGAGAACATTGGAGAAAAAAAGAAACAATATTAATGAAAGCAGTCACAGGATGAACATAAAAAAATAACTGGTTTGTTTACTCTGTCAAATCTCGTTTTATTATTACATTTATTGAGAATTCATATATTGGACGGAAATCGACGGAAGAGATTCATGGAAAATGTCTCAGACTGCCGATAAAAAACAATTCAATTTTTCGGCTCTTCTTAAGATTACGATTTGGGATGTCTTAAGATAACACGTTGTTCGCACACTGGACGGAGCGGGACGGAATGGACTTGTGGGAGGAGGCCGTGGAATGTGGACAAGAAAATACAGGAGTTAACCGAGCCTTGAAAAATGGTAATGTTACATAATTTCAATGCTCAAAGACTGGACGGAGAAGACTCACAGCAAAAGGTTATGGTGCACACACTTATAAAATACATACCATATATAGGAGGCCGTGGAATGTGGACAAGAAAATACAGGAGTTAACCGAGCCTTGAAAAATGGTAACGTTACGTAATTTCAATGCTCAAAGACTGGACGGAGAAGACTCACAGCAAAAGGCTATGATGCACACACTTATAAAATACATACCATATATACATAAATGAATAAAACATAATAGAAATAAAACAGATTCTGCCTCGTGATAAAAGTGTGACCTTACAGCATTGTCGAGATGAATAAAAACAAGTCTGCCCTGGTATAAAAGGGCCTTCGTACAACACACTCTCCCAACATAAAAACAATGGAGGGTGTGATGGGTTTGTCCAACGGGTCTCCCTGGTGACAACTTATTCCTTCACTTCACCAGGCATTCCTTCCCTAAACATTCACCACTGCAATAAGTTAGTAGGAATGGAATCCAAGTTTGTCAGTATGGTACAAATGAGTGGAATTACAGTATGAGTCCTCTATTTCATCAGAGTTCCCCTTACTGTACCCATAAAACCTTCCTTCTGTTAAGAGTAAAACTAACACTACTGTAATAGGTTAGTAGGAATGTAATGCAGTCTTAAATATTACGTCTATGGTCCTTGTAACAAACTGGAGCTCGTTCCGGCAACTGTCAAAAGCAGTTCTCACAAGGTCACAACACACTTTCCTGAATCATTAGTAGGAATGTGTTAGCGGGAATGTGATGGGGTGTCTTAAATATTACTTCTATGGTCCTTATAACAAACTGGAGCTCGTTCCGGCAACTTTTAAAAGCAATTCTCACAAGGTCACTTCTTTTGGCTAAGGAACAACACACTTTCCTGAATCATTAGTAGGAATGTGATGGGGTGTCTTAAATATTACTTCTATGGTCCTTATAAAAAACTGGAGCTCGTTCCGGCAACTATCAAAAGCAATTCTCACAAGGTCACTTCTTTAGGCTAAGGAACAACACACTTTCCTGAATCATTAGTAGGAATGTGTTAGTAGGAATGTGATGCAGTCTTAAATATTACTTCAATGGTCCTTATAACAAACTGGAGCTTGTGCTGGCAACTTTTAAAAGCAATTCTCACAAGGTCACTTCTTTAGGCTAAGGAACAACACACTTTCCTGATTCGCTTTCACACAATGAGGCGAGAGAAAGGTCGTAACTAACTTCACTTTCTCATAAATATACCAAAAGAGATGCCACAGTAATTATTTGTATAGAGTCCACGACAGGACATCAAGGGAAAAAAATGATACCTCTCGATGAGCAGACTTGGATATGAAAACTAAGACAGCGACGGTAGAGTAAGAATAAGGAGCGGAGACAAAGAGTACGGAAGGTGAGCAAGTAGTGAAGTTAATATTGCTTTTGACAGTTGAAGGAATGTGTTGTTTTGGTGACTCTGGGGCACAGGAATACGGTTAGTCCGGTAATACTATACAAGGTTGGAAGTTGTTTGCTAGTGTGATATTTGTTGATAGTGTTGTTGTTATTGTTATTGTAGTTGTTGAGTGTGAAGCATATCAGCTGTTTATAATGTGTTGATGTCATTGATATCAGCTGTTAGTGTAGATGTTTTGTTTACGTAATGTTGTTAATGTATATAGTTTGTGCAGTGTAATGAGGTTGAGAACATCTTTTGAAGTGTTTATGATGTCTGATATTTGTGAGCAATGTTAATGTTAAAAATGGTAACTGGTGTAGTGGTTGAGAATATAATAGGGTAATGTTATGCTATTGGTTATTCTTCCGTAATGTTAGTGTTAAAAAACGATAAGTGTTTGTTTTGTGTTGGTAATGTTTCCTGGAGGTGTGTGTACCAGTGTCTGACCTTACTTGTATTGCTGCTGTTCTGTTTATCTTAATTCTACAACTACTATTTTATTACATTACAGTCATCCCTCAAATAGTACGGTTTCCAATAGTTCGGTTTTGGTTTTATACGGATTGTCACAGAAGACCTTTTAAGGATTTTTAAATTTCCTGCTTGTCGGGAAATTTTAAAATCCTAAAAAAATCTTCCATGAAAATCCACATAAAACCGAAACTGAACTATTGGAAACCGTACTATTTGAGGGATGACTGTATTTCTCTTTCATTGCTTCTTCATTTGGATGGATAACTGGACGGATAGAAGTGTGCCCACCAACATGACCCCCCCCCCCCCCCTCCCCGCACTCACACACACATACGTGCAAATTGAAAGTATATTTAGATCAATCGAGACTCAAGAGGTGAGATCCTACGACTGAAGCTCATTCCTGCACGTAACAACAGCATAAATACACAGACACACACACGCACAGTTTCACGAGACTCACCTACTGTCGGTGTTTTGAAAGGCAATCATCTGTGTGTGTGTGTGTGTGTGTGTGTGTGTGTGTGTGTGTGTGTGTGTGTGTAAGACTGTGCATATGTGTGTGTTCGTACTCCAAGAAGCACAACCCATTCTCTCAGTTTCCCTAATATTTACAGCTAACCGTTGGCCTCAGTATCTTACGCCGCCAAGGACAGCAGGCCGGGGGCGGTGCGTGCTCCAAGCAGGGCCAGGAGCAGCAGCAGCATGGGGTGAGGGGCCAGCAGGGGCAGAGAGCCGGCCGTGCAATCCACCTCGTAGCGGGCGTTGAGGAACTCCATGCCTGTGGGGGTGATGTGGGTGTTTGAGAGGGTGGTGTTAAGGAGTGTGGCCAGTGTGCTTGTAGGTGTGACCATTAGTAGTAGTAGTAGTAGTAGTAGTAGTTTTGGTAGTTGTAAAGAAGGTATGTTGGTGAATGTAGTGATAGTACTGAAATTGCTGCTAGTACTTCTACTTCTACTTCTACTACTACTACTACTACTACTACTACTACTGCTTCTACAAAATTAGATCATTAAAGATTATCTAGTCATTTCAACAACTACATACACAAATAAAAAAAATAGGAAATATGTATAAATAATAATAATAATAATAATAATAATAATAATAATAATAATAATGATAGTAACAAAATAAAACTAGATAAATATATGAAAAAATTTAAACATCAGGAAATATGATTAAAAAAGAGGATTTTTCTTTACAGATATTTGCATATTGACGAAAAATGACAAAATTTCTCTCTCTCTCTCTCTCTCTCTCTCTCTCTCTCTCTCTCACCGAGGTAAGGGTGGTAGTGTTGCTCCTCCAGGTCAAGAGGAACCAGCTGCTGTGTTGCATCCTGGAGGGGGGTACGGAAAACACATGAATGAGTGACCCCCCTCTCTCTCTCTCTCTCTCTCTCTCTCTCTCTCTCTCTCTCTCTCTTAAATCATGCTAGACATTTATTTCTTCCCTTCCCTCCCTTTTCTCCTATCAGTAAATGCCCTTCCTTAACCTCTTTCCTCCCTCCCTCCCCTTCTCTCTCTCTCTGTCTCTCTCTCTCTCTCTCTCTCTCTCTCTCTCTCTCTCTCTCTCTCTCTCTTACCCTCTCCCTTTCATTCATTCATTCCTTCTACCTTTCCCTTCTCTCTCTCTCTCTCTCTCTCTCTCTCTCTCTCTCTCTCTCTCTCTCTCTCTCTCTCTCTCTCTCTCTCTCCTTTACCCAACCCTCCCCTTGATAACACATGAATAAATAATGATGATGATGAGGAGGAGGAGGACAAGGCCAAGAGAAGGTATGGATCATGTGATTACAATGATCCAAGGCTGAGGTTAGCTTAGGTTTGGATAAGGCAGAGATCAGAATATATTAGGATAAGGTAAAGGTTAGGTTACACATGGTTTGGATAATACAGATCCTGTTAGATTAGGATAAGATAGAGATCAAGTCAGTTTAGGTTAAGATATATTAACCCCAAGACTGTGGATTTCCTACAAGAAGACCTCACCAAGCTACAGGAATGGAACAAAAAGTGGCTGTTACAATTCAATGAAGAAAAATGTAAAGTTCTGCACCTTGGGAGGGGATATCCAGCACACCAATACCACATGGGAAACACTCAACTATTCACCACAGAGGCAGAGACAGACCTGGGAGTGTATGTAACCAGGCTACCAGTGAAGGGATATCCAGCACACCAATACCACATGGGAAACACTCAACTATTCACCACAGAGGCAGAGACAGACCTGGGAGTGTATGTTACCAGGCTACCAGTGAAGGGATATCCAGCACACCAATACCACATGGGAAACACTCCACTATCCACCACAGAGGCAGAGAAAGACCTGGGAGTGTGTTACCAGGCTACCAGTGAAGGGATATCCAGCACACCAATACCACATGGGAAACACTCAACTATTCACCACAGAGGCAGAGAAGGACATGGGATTTTATGTTACCAGGCTACCAGTGAAAGCCAAATCCGTGCCAATCACAGCGAACAGGTTAAAGGTTAGGCTAAGTTAGGTTAGGCAATGTTTGGGTAGGATAGGTCAGGGTAAGGTAGGTAAAGTAGAGGTTAGGGTTAGTTTGGATAAGATCGAGATAAGGTTACATCAGGGAAAGTTAAGCTATGTTAGGATAGGAAAGGTTTGGGTAAGACAGAGGTCAGGATAGGTTAGGCTAGGTAGAGGTTATGGTTAGTTTGGATAAGGCTGAGATTAGGTTACATTAGTTAAAGTTTAGCTATGTTAGGTTAGGCAAGGTTTGGGTAGGATAGAAATCGGGATAAGTTAGACTACACAAAGTTTGGATAAGATCAAGATAAGGTTACATTAGGAAGAGTTAAGCAATGTTAGGTTAGGCAAGATTTGGGTAGGATAGAAATCGGGATAAGTTAGACTACACAAAGTTTGGATAAGATCAAGATAAGGTTACATTAGGAAGAGTTAAGCTATGTTAGGTTAGGCAAGGTTTGGGTAGGATAGAGGTCAGGATATGTTAGGCTAGGTAGAGGTTAGGGTTAGTTTGGATAAGGTCGAGATAAGGTTACATCAGGAAAAGTTAACCCAGTAGCAGTGACGGGCAAAATTTGTGGCTTTACCGTGTAGCAGCGACGGGCCAAGTTTGTGCCATGATATAGACCCCCAAAATAGATGATGCATAAACTGATCACAAATGCTTTGATATATATTGTGAAATGGTTTGTGTGAGCGATGATTTTTTCTCATTTTTCTCGCTTAGAGGGACCATTAAGAAACATGATCCCCGCTGCTACTGGGTTAAGCTATGTTAGGTTAGGCAAGGTAGACGATAGATTAGGTATTATATTAAACTACAACAGATCAACTCACCTGGAATATTAGGTCAGCGTATGGCTCGGGGGAGTGGAACATGTTGAAGCTGAAAAAATATAACAATTGAATAAATAGAAATAAATAAATAAGAAGTAAGTATATTAAAGTCTCTCAAGCTTAGTCTCTCTCTCTCTTTCTGTTCTTCCCTTTCTCCCTCACCACAATCCCTATATTGCTCTCCAACTACCCCCGCTCCATAGTCACAATTCTCTCTCTCTCCTTCCCTTCCCTTCCCTCGTCTCATCTCGTCTCTTTTCTTTTCTTTTCTTCTCTCTCCCCTCCACCTATTCCATTTTTCCCTCCCTATCCCCTTCCATCCATCATTTTGCTTTCTTTACAGGGGCAGCGGATAGTGGACTTTTTTTTTTCCCTTGAGCTCCTTCCTTTACTGTAAAAAAAAAAAAAGAGGCAAGCTGTGTACTCCATCTTACCCTACTCTTACCTTAACTCTATCTCTACCCAACCCTTATCCTAACCCTATCTCTACCGTACCTTACCTTAACCTAACCCTACCCAACCCTAACCCTACCTTACTCTAACCAATCTCTGCCCTACCCCTACGCAGCCCTTATTCTAACCCTATCTCTACCATACCCTAACCCTATCCCTTCTTTGCATGATCACTCTCCTCACTCCCTATCCCTCCCTCCCTCCCTCACCACACCACATCACCCTCAGCCTAGCCCCCGACTCTCTTTCCCTTGTCACCAAAACCCGCTCTATTCCACTCACTTCCACTCATCCTCGGAGTCGCGGCCGAAGTGCTGCTGGGCATACAAGAAGAGGTTGGTGTAGGCTTGCACCTCCGTTACGTTGTACAGTGCGCCGCCCCTCGTCACCACCGCGTTGGACCGCACCGTGCCAAGGTTGCAGTCCTCGTAGTCTGTCACCGGAGCCCTTGTGCCTGTGTGGGGAGAAACGATCTGGTGAAAGAGGGTGAACAGGGTGAAGGAGTCTGGAGCACCGTTGCCAGATTATCATACTCAGAGCCAGGGATGTGGAGTCAAGAGTCGGTGGAGTGTCGGTGGAGTGTCGGTGGAGTGGGGTACTTTTGCCCGGAGTCGGAGTCAGTAAAAATATCCCCGACTCCGACTCCTTAACGTAATCATTTATCGCGTAGTGTAGTTGTGAAGTTTTTTTCTTTTACATTATCTGGATGTGGTCTATATAGAGTACACGTAATTTGGATGTAAATACATGTAAGAAAAAGGACCCCAAGAGAGTCTACCGGCACTACAGGAAACATCAGTGTGTCCTTGAGCACAAGTTTTATGGGCCTTGTGCTACTGTGACAAGGCCTCCACAGCATGAACATTAAAAACACTCATGAGAACCCAACTAATCTCCTTTGTGGCATTTGGAAATACACTCAACCCTCGATTTAATGGAGCCTGATTTAACGGACCACAAAATCTCAACAGACAAATACCGAGAGCTTGAACGGGACGAGCTGTGAACACCACCTATACAGACAATGTACAGACAACATACACAATAAAAGAACTATATACCTACGTTTAGTATTAGGTTTGTCGGTATTATTTTAAGTTTTTTTTAACAGTAATTTTATTGTATACCAGTATCTATCGTATATAAGTATTTTCAAGCAACGGACTTAACAGTAATTTTATTGTATACCAGTATCTATCGTATATAAGTATTTTCAAGCAAAGGACTTAACAGTAATTTTATTGTATACCAGTATCTATCGTATATAAGTATTTTCAAGCAATGGACTTAACAGTAATTTTATTGTATACCAGTATCTATCGTATATAAGTATTTTCAAGCAACGGACCACCCTTCCCCCTTTTAATCCGCTATGTCGAGGGCCGAGTCTAGTTGCTGTGCGAGACGAAAGTGTGGGAATACGGACATTAACTCTACACGTGGCATACAAGGACTCACCATCGCGACACACTAGCTGGTAGTCGGCTGTCAGCTGGTTCCTGGCCCAGAACTCCTTGCGGCGACCATCCACGTTCTCCTTGACAGTGGTGTGCTTGACGAACGCGATGTCCCCGCCGCCCTCCACCAGGCACCTGAACGCTCCTGTGGGGGTGAGAAGGGGGTGGGGGTGACCATGGAGGTGGAATTGGTGGAGTCGACACGGCCCACTAATCCCATTCATTGAGGTGAAGCCAACGAACTGTCAAATTTACGGTCAAAAGATGGGGGTGGGCGAGCCTGGCCGAGCCTATTAAGAGGGAGCCTGACCTGACAACACCTGACACCTAGCCGTAAAAATGAGAGGTCAAGCGGATTCACTTAATTGGGCTGATGTTGACTCCACCAATTATACCTCCATGGGGGTGATGGTGGTGGTGGTGGTGGTGGAAGAGTGAAGAGAGATACAGAGAGAGAGAGTGACAGAAAAGATAGATACATAAAAAACAGACAATAAAGATGGATAGATAAGGAAACAGACAAAACTATAGACAGACGGACAGACAGAAAATGCAAAACTCGGGCACACACTCTCTCATACTCTCAACACAATCTCTCTTCATCTTCCCTTTACAGACACACACACTCCACAAACTCTTCCTGCCCTTTCCCTCTCTCACACACATACTCTACACTCTTCTCTTCCTAACACGCACTTAACTTACTCTCCCTTCTACACACTCTCCTCTCACTCAGCGCACTCTCCCTTTCTCTCCCTCAAAAATACTGTAAATTCTTCCTTTCGTCCCCTTGAACACACTCACTTTCTCATACTCTCAACACAATCTCCCTTCCACACACACTCCTTTTCCTCCTTAACACTCTCCCTTCCTCTTCCCCTCACAGACACACACACTCCACAAACTCTTCCTGCTCTTCCCCTCTCTCACACACACACTCTACACTCTTCTCTTCCTAACACGCACTTAACTTACTCTCCCTTCTACACACTCTCCTCTCACTCAACGCACTCTCCCTTTCTCTCCCTCAAAAATACTGTAAAGTCTTCCTTCCTTCCCCTTGAACACACTCACTTTCTCATACTCTCAACACAATCTCCCTTCCACACACACTCCTTTTCCTCCTTAACACACTCTCCCTTCCTCTTCCCCTCACACACACACACTCCACAAACTCTTCCTATTCTTCCCCTCTCTCACACACACACTCTACACTCTTCTCTTCCTGACACACACTTAACTTACTCTCCCTTCTACACACTCTCCTCTCACTCAACGCACTCTCCCTTTCTCTCCCTCAAAAATACTGTAAAGTCTTCCTTCCGTCCCCTTGAACACACTCACTTTCTCATACTCTCAACATAATCTCCCTTCCACACACACTCCTTTTCCTCCTTAACACACTCTCCCTTCCTCTTCCCCTCACAAACACACACACTCCACAAACTCTTCCTATTCTTCCCCTCTCTCTCACACACACACTCTACACTCTTCTCTTCCTAACACGCACTTAACTTACTCTCCCTTCTACACACTCTCCTCTCACTCAACGCACTCTCCCTTTCTCTCCCTCAAAAATACTGTAAAATCTTCCTTTCGTCCCCTTGAACACACTCACTTTCTCATACTCTCAACACACACTCCTTTTCCTCCTTAACACACTCTCCCTTCCTCTTCCCCTCACAGACACACACACACTCCACAAACTCTTCCTATTCTTCCCCTCTCTCTCACACACACACTCTACACTCTTCTCTTCCTGACACACACTTAACTTACTCTCCCTTCTACACACTCTCCTCTCACTCAACGCACTCTCCCTTTCTCTCCCTCAAAAATACTGTAAAGTCTTCCTTCCTTCCCCTTGAACACACTCACTTTCTCATACTCTCAACACAATATCCCTTCCACACAACACACTCTCTCTTTCCTTCCCCTCACACATTCCATAAGCTCTCCCTTACTCTATCTTTCTCATGCACACACACTCAACAAACTCTCCTTTCATCTCTCTCCCACACTTAACTCTCCCTCCCTCTCCCTCACACCCACCAGTGAACCCGTAGTAAGGCTCGGAGTGGTCCCTGGCACAGTACCCCTGGCCTTGGCCGCGACACAGGTGGCAGAGGTTGAGGTGAATGGAGTCCTCCCTGTAGTAGGTGCTGAGGGCTCCCGGGACGCAGGATTTCATGAAGTACTCGGAGGCGGCACGGACGGAGTTACACTGGTACTGGCGGATGAGGTCGTTGTTGATGAGGTAGGCCATCGGCACCACCCAGCCGCCCCCGTGCATCACGCCGGGGTGGCACGTCATGCGGCCTGTGGGGGGGGTGCGGAGGGAGTGTGTTAGGGGTGTTGTTGTGGCTATAGCTGAAGTGTGTGGTATTGAGCCATGTCATTAACGGAATTTTTTTTCTTCTTACGGTAAAGGAAACAGCTCAAGGGTAAAAAAATAAAAAATAAATAAATAAAAAATAATAATAATAATAATAATAATGATGAAAAAAAAAAAAAGCTCACAAACCACTGCTCCTAAAAAAAAAGAGTTAAGAGGATTGCTGTTTTTAGTAAAGTCGGTAAGTTTGGTTTGGTCGGCGAAACATCTGTGGTCATATGCCGGAGACAGACAGGAGGGGAAGGTATTACAGGAGAAGGGAACAGACCCCAGGAGACGGGACACAACCCCCGATTAATACCTGGTACCCATTCACTGCTGGGTGGACAGGGGTGCAGGGTACCGGCCTTTGTCACGAAAAACAGAACATACAAAACACACATCTGAACAGCACTTGCACACCTGAAAAACACATGTGCACTTGCAAAAAATCAATAACAAGTGCACACCTGGAGAAAAAAAAAAAAAAAAAAAAAAAAAAAAAAAAAACAGCGCCCCCGTCACCCACCTCTGAGGTACAGCACATCGGTGTCGGGGTCATCCTCCTTGGAGACGGCCACCACATAGTACTCGAGGGTGTCCAGGTTGTACTGCTCAGCCATTATGGGGACCAGCTCGTGCAGCAACCCAGCGCTGTAGATGTCCCCCGCCTCAAACACTGACACATCAGCCTCCCTGCAGAAGATGGGAGGGTTGGATGGTTGGTGACTTGGTGTGGAAGGATGGGTGGAGGGGAGAGGAAGTATGGGTTGGTGGGTTGGTGTGGAAGGATGGGTGGAGGGGAGAGGAAGTATGGGTTGGTGGGTTGGTGTGGAAGGATGGGTGGAGGGGAGAGGAAGTATGGGTTGGTGGGTTGGTGTGGAAGGATGGGTGGAGGGGAGAGGAAGTATGGGTTGGTGGGTTGGTGTGGAAGGATGGGTGGAGGGGAGAGGAAGTATGGGTTGGTGGGTTGGTGTGGAAGGATGGGTGGAGGGGAGAGGAAGTATGGGTTGGTGGGTTGGTGTGGAAGGATGGGTGGAGGGAGAGGAAGTATGGGTTGGTGGGTTGGTGTGGAAGGATGGGTGGAGGGGAGAGGAAGTATGGGTTGGTGGGTTGGTGTGGAAGGATGGGTGGAGGGGAGAGGAAGTATGGGTTGGTGGGTTGGTGTGGAAGGATGGGTGGAGGGGAGAGGAAGTATGGGTTGGTGACTTGGTGTGGAAGGATGGGTGGAGGGGAGAGGAAGTATGGGTTGGTGGGTTGGTGTGGAAGGATGGGTGGATGGGAGAGGAAGTATGGGTTGGTGGGTTGGTGTGGAAGGATGGGTGGATGGGAGAGGAAGTATGGGTTGGTGGGTTGGTGGGGAAGGATTGGTGGATGGAGAGGAAGTATGGGTTGGTGACTTGGTGTGGAAGGATGGGTGGAGGGGAGAGGAAGTATGGGTTGGTGGGTTGGTGTGGAAGGATGGGTGGAGGGGAGAGGAAGTATGGGTTGGTGGGTTGGTGTGCAAGGATGGGTGGAGGGGAGAGAAAGTATGGGTTGGTGACAATGTGGAAGGATAGGTAGAGGGGAGATGAAGTATGGGTTGGTGACTTGGTGTGGAAGGATGGGTGGAGGGAAGAGGAAGTATGGGTTAGTGGATTGGTGACTTGGTGTGGAAGGATGGGTGGAGGGGAGAGAAAGTATGGGTCGGTGGGTTGGTGTGATAGGATGGGGTGCTGGGAGAGGAAGTATGGGTTGGTGGGTTGGTGTGGAAGGATGGGTGGAGGGGAGAGGAAGTATGGGTTGGTGGGTTGGTGTGGAAGGATGGGTGGAGGGGAGAGGAAGTATGGGTTGGTGGGTTGGTGTGGAAGGATGGGTGGAGGGGAGAGGAAGTATGGGTTGGTGGGTTGGTGTGGAAGGATGGGTGGAGGGGAGAGGAAGTATGGGTTGGTGGGTTGGTGTGCAAGGATGGGTGGAGGGAGAGGAAGTATGGGTTGGTGGGTTGGTGTGGAATGATGGGTGGTGGTGTGTGGAAGTCTGGGTTGGTGGGTTGGTGTGGAAGGATGGGTGGAGGGGAGAGGAAGTATGGGTTGGTGGGTTGGTGTGGAAGGATGGGTGGAGGGGAGAGGAAGTATGGGTTGGTGACTTGGTGTGGAAGGATGGGTGGAGGGGAGAGGAAGTATGGGTTGGTGGGTTGGTGTGGAAGGATGGGTGGAGGGGAGAGGAAGTATGGGTTGGTGGGTTGGTGTGGAAGGATAGGTGGAGGGAGAGGAAGGATGGGTTGGTGGGTTGGTGTGGAAGGATGGGTGGAGGGGAGAGGAAGTATGGGTTGGTGGGTTGGTGTGGAAGGATGGGTGGAGGGGAGAGGAAGTATGGGTTGGTGGGTTGGTGGGTTGGTGTGGAAGGATGGGTGGAGGGGAGAGGAAGTATGGGTTGGTGGGTTGGTGTGGAAGGATGGGTGGAGGGGAGAGGAAGTATGGGTTGGTGACATGGAAGGTTTATATCATGGGAAAAATTTGGCCCATCGCTGGTACACAGTAAAGCCACAAATTTGGCCCATCGCTGGTACACAGTAAAGCCACAAATTTGGCCCATCGCTGCTACCGGGTTAAGAGATATCAAGAAACACAACTTTTCTCAGATGTATTGACACCTGAAATGACCTCAAAATGGAGAGTGTTCAAGCCTAAACCATTGGAGACAGAACCCTTCCAGCACAGTTCACTTCCTCCACCTCACAACTGCATGATCAACAACGGAACAATGAAACAATACATCAGCATAACCGGGGACAAAACTAAAAGAAAAAATATATAAAGTCGATTCCCGTAACTTAGATGAAGAAACTTAAGGAGAGGCGGAGAGGAGATAGAGGTGGATACACTTATAAAGCCATTGACAGACACACTAAACGAAGGTCAGAGATACAGGGCCAGTCTCACAGTTCCCCGTGATGGGTTAGTAAGCTCCCAAACCAATACCAGAGCCTTCTAAATTTCCTTGTATAGTGTCTGGTGTTTATATTTAAGTTCACAAATTTGATGAAACTATACAGGAAAAGTCTTGTGTGTTTAGGTGTGGCATCGAAGACCTCCCCATTTTGGATTGTATGGGATTCTTTAGTTTGGTTCGGGCTGCTATGAAGACACTGTGTTGGACTGTGAAATCGGCTCACAGTCTTGAAATTTTTTTTTTTTACAGCAGAGGACAGTGTAAGGGCGTAAAAAAAAAAAGAAAACAATATGAAAAAAAAAAAAGCCCACTACTTACTGCTCCTAAAAATTGACCTAAGCATAGTAAAACAAGGTCAACATAGAGGTGGATACATACTCGAGGAACACATATAACAGACGAACACTAAAACAAGGTCAACAGAGAGGTGGACACAGGCTAAATAAACATGGACATTAAAATCAGGTCAGCACTCACCCTTTCCTGATAGAAGCCATGCAGTCAAAATTGGACTCTCCTCTCAAGCACTCCATCTCTGGCTTGAGCAGCTGGGCATGGAGGGCGGTCTGGAAGGGAAGACGGCAGGAGTAAGGGTAAGGGGTGCAGATTGATGATTCTTAGGGCAGTCTGTCTTGGCATCGCAACTTCAGGGTCATTTGCCGACGATTCTAATACAAATTAATTATCTTACAAAACTTTACATTTCTGCCCGAAATCGTGCCAAATCTATTCTCCGACTAACCAAAAATTCTTTCATTAATAGAAAATGTCAAAACCTTGCTTTCTCTAACTCTTCCCGTGACTTCTGGCATCTAGCCAAAAACATCTCCTCCAACTTCACTTCTTCATCTTTCCCTCCACTCCTCAGTCCTGACGGCAACACTGCCGTCTCATCTATCTCTAAGGCTGAACTCTTCTCTCAAACTTTTTCTAAAAACTCCACTCTGGACGATTCTGGGCATATTCCTCCTACTCATCCCCCTCTGACTCCTTTATGCCTGTTATAAAGATTCTTCAAATGATGTTTTCTATGCCCTCTGGCCTCAATCCTCAGAAGGCTTATGGACCTGATGGAGTGCCTCCTATTGTCCTTAAAACTGTGCCTCCGCTGTCACCCTGCCTGGTCAAACTCTTTCGCCTCTGCCTGTCCACATCTACCTTTCCTTCTTGCTGGAAGTATGCCTTCACACAGCCTGTACCTAAGAAGGGTGACCGCTCCAATCCCTCAAACTACCGTCCTATTGCTTTACTTTCTTGTTCATCTAAAGCTTTTGAATAAATCCTTAACCGAAGATTCAAAAGCACCTTTCCACTTCTGACCTTCTATCTGATCGCCAGTATGGGTTCCGCAAGGGCGTTCTACTGGTGATCTCCTAGCCTTCTTAACTGACTCTTGGTCATCCTCTCTAGCCGCTTCGTGAAACTTTTGCTATTGGCTTGGACATATCAAAAGCTTTTGATAGGGTCTGGCACAAATCTTGCTTTCTAAACTACCCTCCCACGGTTTCTATCCTTCTCTCTGTACCTTTATCTCCAGTTTCCTTTCTGACCGCTCTATTTCTGCCGTGGTAGACGGTCACTGTTCTTCCCTAAATCTATTAACAGTGGTGTCCCACAGGGTTCTGTCCTATCTCCCTCTTTTCTGTTGTTCATTGATGATCTTCTTTCCAAAACGAACTGTCCTATCCATTCCTACGCCGATGATTCCACTCTGCATTATTCAACTTCTTTTAATAGAAGACCCACCCTTCAGGAACTTAACGACTCAAGGCTGGAGGCTGCAGAACGCTTAGCCTTAGACCTTACTATTATTTCCGATTGGGGCAAGAGGAACCTGGTGTCCTTCAACGCCTCAAAAACACAGTTTCTCCACCTATCCACTCGACACAATCTTCCAAACAACTATCCCCTATTCTTTGACAACACCCGGCTATCACCTTCCTCAACACTAAACATCCTCGGTCTATCCTTAACTCAAAATCTCAACTGGAAACTTCATATCTCATCTCTTACTAAATCAGCTTCCTCGAGGCTGGGCGTTCTGTACCGTCTCCGCCAGTTCTTCTCCCTGCACAGTTGCTGTCCATATACAGGGCCTTGTCCGCCTCGTATGGAGTATGCATCTCATGTGTGGGGGCTCCTCACACAGCTCTTCTGGACAGAGTGGAGGCAAAGGCTTCGTCTCATCAGCTCTCCTCCTCATACTGATAGTCTTCACCTCTTAAATTCCCAATGTTGCCTCTCTTTCTATCTTCTATCGATATTTCCACGCTGACTGCTCTTCTGAACTTGCTAACTGCATGCCTCCCCCCTCCCGCTGCCCCGCTTGCACTGACTTTCTACTCATGCTCATCCCTATACTGTCCAAACCCCTTATGCAAGAGTTAACCAGCATCTTCACTCTTTCATCCCTCACGCTGGTAAACTCTGGAACAATCTTCCTTCATCTGTATTTCCTCCTGCCTACGACTTGAACTCTTTCAAGAGGAGGGTATCAGGACACCTCTCCTCCCGAAACTGACTTATCTTTCGCCACCTCTTTGGATTCTTTTAGGAGCAGCGAGTAGCGGCTTTTTGTATTAATGTTTACTTTTTTGTGCCCTTGAGCTGTCTCCTTTGCTGTAAAAAAAAAAAAAAAAAAAAAAAAAATATTAGCTTAACCCGGTAGCAGTGGGGATCATGTTTCTTAATGGTCCCTCTAAGCGAGAAAAATGAGAAAAAGTCACCCCTCACACAAACCATTTCATAATATATATCAACACATTTGTGATCAGATTATGTATCATCTATTTTGGGGGGGGGTTAAATCATGGCACAAATTTCGCCCGTTGCTGCTACACGGTAAAGCCACAAATTTTGTCCGTCGCTGCTACATGGTAAAGCCACAAATTTGGCCCGTCACTGCTACACGGTAAAGCCACAAATTTGGCCCGTCACTGCTACACGGTAAAGCCACAAATTTGGCCCGTCACTGCTACACGGTAAAGCCACAAATTTGGCCCGTCACTGCTACACGGTAAAGACACAAATTTGGCCCTTCACTGATACACGGTAAAGCCACAAATTTGGCCCGTCACTGCTACACGGTGAAGCCACAAATTTGGCCGTCACTGCTACTACACGGTAAAGCCACAAATTTGGCCGTCACTGCTACACGGTAAAGCCACAAATTTGGCTGTCATGCTACATGGTGAAGCCACAAATTTGGCTCATCACTGCTACATCGGTAAAGCCACAAATTTGGCCCGTCGCTGCTACACGGTAAAGCCACAAATTTGGCCCGTCACTGCTACACGGTAAAGCCACAAATTTGGCCCGTCACTGCTACACGGTAAAGCCACAAATTTGGCCGTCACTGCTACATGGTGAAGCCACAAATTTGGCCACGTCACTGCTACACATGGTAAAGCCACAAATTTGGCCCGTCGCTGCTACACGGTGAAGCCACAAATTTGGCCCGTCTCTGCTACACGGTGAAGCCACAAATTTGGCCCGTCGCTGCTACACAGTGAAGCCACAAATTTGGCCCGTCGCTGCTACACAGTGAAGCCACAAATTTGGCCCGTCGCTGCTACACAGTGAAGCCACAAATTTGGCCCGTCGCTGCTACACAGTGAAGCCACAAATTTGGCCCGTCGCTGCTACAGTGAAGCCACAAATTTGGCCATTGCTGCTACACAGTGAAGCCATTAATAATTGCTGCTACACAGTGAAGCCACAAATTTGGCCCGTCGCTGCTACCGGGTTAAAATTAAAAACATGATAAAACCAACACTAATAAAACTTTATAAAACCAGTTAAAAATTAAACCATGATAAAATACAACTACAAAAGGCCGATAAAAACTACAGGAGGTTGAGGAAGCAAGGGGTGTGGTGATGGGTAGTATCATCAATGCAGAATATTGTGAAGACCTGTCCTCTCTACATATACTGAGGTAGTTTGATGATGATGATGATGATGATTAGAAAAAAAGGAAGATGAAAGCCGATAATGATGAGCGGGTTTTTTGTTTTCCGTTCCTGTTAAAACTTAATAAAGAAAAATAGAATATGAAATAGATTAAAAAGAGAGACAGGAGATGTTTTTTTTATTTACATCAAAGGAAGCAAATGAATGAATGAATAAAACCAGAAAGAAAGGAAAAAAGAAAAGAGGAGGAAGGAAAAACATCAAACAGCATAAATAAACAAAACAAAGAAAGAAAAAAGGAAAAGATGAAGGAAAACACCCAACACAAGCTATAGAGTGCATACCTTCATCTGCCAACACATGAAAGAAAAACACCCAACACAAGCCATAGAGTGCATACCTTCATCTGCCAACACATGAAAGAAAAACACCCAACACAAGCTATAGAGTGTGTACCTTCATCTGCCAACACATGAAAGAAAAACACTCAACACAAGCCATAGAGTGTGTACCTTCATCTGCCAACACATGAAAGAAAAACACCCAACACAAGCTATAGAGTGCATACCTTCATCTGCCAACACATGAAAGAAAAACACTCAACACAAGCCATAGAGTGTGTACCTTCATCTGCCAACACATGAAAGAAAAACACTCAACACAAGCCATAGAGTGTGTACCTTCATCTGCCAACACATGAAAGAAAAACACCCAACACAAGCTATAGAGTGCATACCTTCATCTGCCAACACATGAAAGAAAAACACCCAACACAAGCTATAGAGTGCATACCTTCATCTGCCAACACATGAAAGAAAAACACCCAACACAAGCTATAGAGTGTGTACCTTCATCTGCCAACACTTGTAAGGAAAACACCCAACACAAGCTATAGAGTGCATACCTTCATCTGCAGACACTTGTAAGGAAAACACCCAACACAAGCTATAGAGTGCATACCTTCATCTGCAGACATTTGAAAGGAAAACACTCAACACAAGCTATAGAGTGCATACCTTCATCTGCAGACATTTGAAAGGAAAACACTCAACACAAGCTATAGAGTGCATACCTTCATCTGCAGACACTTGTAAGAAAAACACCCAACACAAGCTATAGAGTGCATACCTTCATCTGCAGACACTTGGAATACTCGACCATGGAGGTAACACAGAGTTTCATCCGAGTCACAGGGCAGGAGCGGATGGTCTGGATATGGTTCACAATGTCACCCGTCAGGTACTTCTGGAAGCTCTGTTGACTGGCCGTTAACTCCACCAGCGCCTCCGTGTCGTCCTGGGAGGGTTGAAAGGGGTGAGGATGGTGATGGAGGGAGAGAGGAGGTAGGAGGTAGGTGCATGCAGATATGGGTCATTCCTTCTCTTCTCTTTAATATTTACTTTCTTTTCCTTCCCTACCCATTCCTTCTCTTCCTTATTCTTTCCTCCCATCCCTTCCCTTTCCTTCTCTCCCTTATTCTCTCCTCCCATCCTTTCTCTCCCGTCACTGCTACACGGTAAAGCCACAAATTTTGCCCGTCGCTGTTACACGGTAAAGCCACAAATTTGCCCGTCACTGCTACTGGGTTAACCGTAGAGAAAGCAAAGTAACTTACCGAGAGGAGGAGGTCGTGCGCGAGTCCGTACTTTGGCGCCGACTCAAACAGATGGAACTTGTAGTAGGTGTTGTCTGTCTTGTTGCCGAAGAGCGTGACGATATCCTGAGGGGTGAGAGGAAGAGAGGGAGGGTGAGGGGAGGTTAAGGTTCTTTCTGATCAACTTATTTTCCTGTTTTCTGTTCCTTTGCCTTGCTAATGTTTTTTTTCTTACGATCATTCCTGTTTTTTTTTTTCTAATTTTCTTTGTTTTGTTTTTTTCCTGCTTTCCTGTTTTTTCTTTCCTGTTTTTTCTTTTCTGTTTTTTTTCCTGCTTTCCTGTTTTTTCTTTTCTGTTTTTTTCCTGCTTTCCTGTTTTTTTCTATCCTGTTTTTTCTTTTCTGTTTTTTTTCCTGCTTTTATGTTTTTCCTTTTTTTCCTGCTTCGTTTTTTTCCTGCTTTCCTGTTTTTCTCCTGCTTTCTATCTCAGCTCAAGGGCAACAAAAAAGGTGTTAAAAAAAAGCCAAAAAGGTCATTAGTCAGGTTCTAATGAGTGTTCTTTTAAGTTCATGGTACAGAAGAAGGGTCACACTACCACCAGGGTCATAAAACTACCCCTGGAAGTGCTCAAAACTCATACGAAAGCCTTGTCAAATATGTGTTTCCTAGGTTCATGGTACAGAAGAAGGGTCACACTACTACCAGGGTCACAAAACTACCCCTGGAAGAGCTCAAAACTCATACGAAAGCCTTGTCAAATATGTGTTTCCTAGGTTCATGGTACAGAAGAAGGGTCACACTACTACCAGGGTCACAAAACTACCCCTGGAAGTGCTCAAAACTCATACGAAAGCCTTGTCAAATATGTGTTTCCTAGGTTCATGGTACAGAAGAAGGGTCACACTACCACCAGGGTCACAAAACTACCCCTGGAAGTGCTCAAAACTCATATGAAAGCCTTGTCAAATATGTGTTTCCTAGGTTCATGGTACAGAAGAAGGGTCACACTACCACCAGGGTCACAAAACTACCCCTGGAAGTGCTCAAAACTCATACGAAAGCCTTGTCAAATATATGTTTCCTAGGTTTATGGTACAGGAGAAGGGTCACACTACCGCCAGGGTCATAAAACTACCCCTGGAAGTGCTCAAAACTCATATGAAAGCCTTGTCAAATATGTGTTTCCTAGGTTTATGGTACAGGAGAAGGGTCACACTACCACCAGGGTCACAAAACTACCCCTGGAAGTGCTCAAAACTCATACGAAAGCCTTGTCAAATATGTGTTTCCTAGGTTCATGGTACAGAAGAAGGGTCACACTACTACCAGGGTCACAAAACTACCCCTGGAAGTGCTCAAAACTCATATGAAAGCCTTGTCAAATATGTGAGTTTAGGCACTGAAATGTTTAACCCCTAAAGGACCGGAGGCGGCTATAGCCACTTCACAGGGGAAGGGCTGGAGGTAGTTATAGCCGATTTCCTATTTTTAGACTAAATTTAGCTACTTTTCACCTTTTTTTGTGGTACACTCGATGGCAACAATGCCCTCGAGCCACTCGCAGCACTTATCGCTCCTCTTTCCATTCCTCCCCAAGCCCATGTCAGCCTCTCAGTTTGTCTATTTGAAAAGCCTCTCGTGGACGTTGCTGGGATTCTCATGGACTGTATTGTGATTCTAGTGATAGTTTTATACGACCTCTGCACTTTGAATGGGAACAGCCACCCGTCAAAACCCGGTTAGTCTTTCCTGTGGCCTTGAGAGTCATAAAGGGAGGTCAGTATGTTTAATATGGGCCTGAGAATAAGGGTGCGGCCACACTGCACGTGATATGCTTGGGGGGTAGAGGGCAGCGGGATGCCTAGCGGGTCAGCGGCAAGAACAAACATGTTATCTAATACGAGTGGTCATACAGGACGCGGGTAGCGGGTTCCCTCCAAGCTTACCCGATACCCGCGTCTTGTATGGCCACCCCTACTAGATAACATGTGTTTGTTCTTGCCGCTGACCCGCTCGGCATCCCACTACCCTCTACCCTCCCAGCGAACCGTGCGCAGTGTGGCCGCACCCTAAAGGCCTTACACTCTTCTCACCAGCTGCCTCACGGATCTCAAAAATATCAATAACACAATAAGTCACCCATCAAAACCTGGTTAGTCTTCTCTGTGGCCTTGGGCAATAGTAATACAGGCAAGTCAGTACGTTTAATATGGGCCTAAGAATGTGGGGTGTACTTCTCATCAGCTGCCTCACGGATCTCAAAAATAACAATAACACAATAAGTCACCTGTCAAAACCTGGTTAGTCCTTTCTGTGGCCTTGGGCAATAGTAATACAGGCAGCTAAGTACGTTTAATATGGGCCTAAGAATGTGGGCGTTACTTCTCATCAGCTGCCTCACGGATCTCAAAAATAACAATAACACAATAAGTCACCTGTCAAAACCTGGTTAGTCCTTTCTGTGGCCTTGGGAAATGGTAATACAGGCAGCTAAGTACGTTTAATATGGGCCTAAGAGTGTGGGCGTTACTTCTCATCAGCTGCCTCACGGATCTCAAAAATAACACTAACACAATAAGTCACCCATCAAAACCCCATTAGTCTTCTCTGTTGTCTTGGGAAAGTCATAACGGAAGCTCAGTACGTTTAATATGGGCCTAAGAATGTGGGTGTTACTTTTCATCAGTGGGTGTTGTCTCCTGTGGCTGGAGGGGAGAGGAAGATGGAGAAGAAGAAAAAAGAATCAATGTCAAGAAGAAAAAGAAGAAAAAAGAAAACAAAGAAGGAAAATATTACCATGAAATTAATAAGAAGAAATAAGGCCAAGAAGGAGAAGAAAAAGAGCAAGACAATGAAGAAAAAGATTGAACATAAAATAATTAATACAGCCATCCCTCAAATAGTACGGTTTCCAATAGTCCGGTTTCGGTTTTATACGGATTGTCATGGAAGATCTTTAAGGATTATTTAATTTACTGCTCGTCGGGAAATTTAAAAACCCTAAAAAATCTTCTTAGAAAATCCACATAAGACCAGAACTGAACTATTGGAAAACGGACTATTTGAGGGATGACTGTACCAATGACAACCACATGAGACCAGAACCGAACTATTGGAAAACAGACTATTTGAGGGATAACTGTACCAATGATAACATGAGACCAGAACCGAACTATTGGAAAACGGACTATTTAAGGGATGACTGTACCAATGACAACCGCATGAGACCAGAACCGTACTATTGGAAAACGGACTATTTGAGGGATGACTGTACCAATGACAACCACATAAGACCAGAACCGAACTATTGGAAAACGGACTATTTAAGGGATGACTGTACCAATGACAACCGCATGAGACCAGAACCGTACTATTGGAAAACGGACTATTTGAGGGACTGTACCAATGACAACCACATGAGACCAGAACCGAACTATTGGAAAACGGACTATTTGAGGGATGACTGTACCAATGACAACCACATGAGACCAGAACCGAACTATTGGAAAACGGACTATTTGAGGGATGACTGTACCAATGACAACCACATGAGACCAGAACCGAACTATTGGAAAACGGACTATTTGAGGGACTGTACCAAAGACAACCACATGAGACCAGAACCGTACTATTGGAAAGCGGACTATTTGAGGGATAACTGTACCAATGACAACCACATGAGACCAGAACCGTACTATTGGAAACCGTACTATTTGAGGGATGACTGTACCAATGACAACAATAACACCCACCTTGAGGAACTCCTGCAGAAGGCGACGCTGCTCCTTGGACTTGGCGGAGGTGGTGACGATGGCATTGGAGGGCACCACACCCCAGTTGCAGCGGCGGAAGTCACTGATGGGCGCATGTCCCCCGTCGTCGCAAATCAGCTCAAAGTCCTCCGGTCTAAGGGTGCGTGTGGGTGTGTTTGGGTTAACGGGTTGTGTATATATTTTTGTGTCAACACTGGGGTCGGTATTCTCTGATATTTCCACAAGCATATGGCAGTAAATACTCTAACTACACCTCTGCAATTTGTTATTTCTTTACCCTGATGTCTATAAATCTTGGGTTGCCAAAATGTTACCTCAGTTGTCCATCTGGTCTCCTAGAACAAGGATGAATGTGGAGTGTGTGTGTGGGTAGATGTGAAGGATAAATGTGTGGATGTGGAGTTAGGTGGATGTGAGGGCATGAAAACACAACACAAAACTAACAAAAACCTCATATACTAAATTTAATAAGACAAACACACACCCTTCCTCACCCTGTAACCTCACCCTCCCTTGCAAAACAAATAAAACCATAAACAAACACCCTTCCTCACCCTGTTGCCTCACCCTCTTACGGACAGAAAAAAGTTTGGAAAGTTTTGTTTAGTCAGCGCAACATCTGTGATCATATGCCGGAGAGACAGAAGGGGAAGGAATTATAGGAGAAGGTAACAGATCGCAGGAGACGGGACACAACCCCCGATTAATACTTGGTACCCATTCACTGCTGGGTGGACAGGGGCGTAGGGTACCGGAAAAGCCGCCCAAATTTTTCCACTCCGCCCAGGAATCGAACCCGGGCTCTCTTGGTTGGAGTTGGGTGGATGTGAGGGCATGAAAACACAACACAAAACTAACAAAAAAACTCATATACTAAATTTAATATGACAAACACACACCCTTTCTCCCCTGTTACCTCACCCTCCCTTACCAAACAAAAACAGCCTTAAACAAACACTCTTCCTCACCCTTATCCTTCCTCCCTTACAGACAAAGCAGATATACACCCTTACAAAGCAAATCAAATTGACCCCTCTTTCGGCCACCTCCTTGGATTCTTTTTAGGAGCAGCAAGTAGCAGGCTTTTTTTTATTGTTGTTTCCTTTTTTTGTGCCCTTGAACTGTCTCCTTTGTGTGACTCACGTGTGGGTTGCCGAGCGGTTGAGGAAGCGTGTGAGGGTAGCGTGCTTGACGAAGGCGATCTGGCCCTGGTCAAGGAGGCACTCGAGGGCCCCCTGGTTGCCGGCGTAGTTGTCCAGGTTGGTGCAGTGCTGGCCCGGCAACTCGCTCCCACACGCACTGCACAAGACCTGGCTGTTGTCCCCTGTGGCCGGAGGGAAGGAGCGTGAGTGTGAGGAGGGAAGGGGTGTGAGTATGGGGAAAGTTGGAAAGTTTTGTTTAGTCGACGCAACATCTGTGGTCATATGCCGGAGAGAGACAGAAGGGGAAGGAATTATAGGAGAAGGGAACAGACCCCAGGAGACGGGACACAACCCCCGATTAATACCTGGTACCCATTCACTGCTGGGTGGACAGGGGCGTAGGGTATCGGAAAAGCCGCCCAAATTTTTCCACTCCACCCGGGAATCGAACCCGGGCTCTCTTGATTGTGAGCCGAGTGTGCTAACCACTGCACCACAAAGCCCCCTGAGTATGGGGAGGGAAGGGGTGTGACTGTGGGGAGGGGAGAGGAAGATGGAGAAGAAGAAAAAAGAATCAATGTCAAGAAGAAAAAAAGAAAACAAAGAAAGAAAATATTAGTACCATGAAATTAATGAGAAGAAAAAGACCAAGAAGAAGAAAAAGAGGAAGACAATGAAAAAAAAGATTGAACATAAAATAATTTGAAGATAAAGAAAAAGACGAGAAAAAGAAAAACAATCAATGTCAAGAAGAAAAAGAAGAAAATAGAAAACAAAGAAGGAAAATATTACCATGAAATTAATAAAAAGAAATAAGGCCAAAACGAGAAGAAAAAGAGGAAGACAATGAAAAAAAAAGATTGAACATAAAATAATTTGGAGAAGATAAAGAAAAAGACACAAAGATGAGGAGAAGGTGAAAGAGAACAAGAACAAGAAGCAAAAGAAAAAGAAGAAGAAGAAGTAGATGAGGAAGAAGATGAAGAACACTAAAAGAACAAGAACAAGAAGCAAAAGAAGAAGAAGAAGAAGTAGAAGGGGAAGAAGATGAAGAACACTAAAAGAACAAGAACAAGAAGCAAAAGAAGAAGAAGAAGTAGAAGGGGAAGAAGATGAAGAACACTAAAAGAACAAGAACAAGAAGCAAAAGAAAAAGAAGAAGAAAAAGAAGAAGGGGAAGAAGATGAAGAACACAAAAGAACAAGAACAAGAAGAAAAAGAAGAAGAAGAAGAAGAAAAAGTAGAAGGGGAAGAAGATGAACACTAAAAAGAACAAGAACAAGAAGCAAAAGAAGAAGAAGAAGAAGAAAAAGTAGAAGGGGAAGAAGATGAAGAACACTAAAAGAACAAGAACAAGAAGAAAAAGAAGAAGAAGAAGAAGAAAAAGTAGAAGGGGAAGAAGATGAAGAACACTAAAAGAACAAGAACAAGAAGCAAAAGAAGAAGAAGAAGAAGAAAAAGTAGAAGGGGAAGAAGATGAAGAACACTAAAAGAACAAGAACAAGAAGAAAAAGAAAAAGAAGAAGAAGAAGGGGAAGAAGATGAAGAACACTAAAAAGAACAAGAAGAAAAAGAAGAAGAAGTAGAAGATGAAGAAGATGATGAACACTAAAAAGAACATGAACAAGAAGAAAAAGAAGAAGTAGAAGATGAAGAAGATGATGAACACTAAAAAGAACAAGAACAAGAAGCAAAAGAAAAAGAAGAAGTAGAAGGGGAAGATGAAGAACACTAAAAGAACAAGAACAAGAAGAAAAAGAAGAAGAAGAAGAAAAAGCAGAAGATGAAGAAGATGAAGAACACTAAAAGAACAAGAACAAGAAGCAAAAGAAGAAGAAGAAGAAAAAGTAGAAGGGGAAGAAGATGAAGAACACTAAAAGAACAAGAACAAGAAGAAAAAGAAGAAGAAGAAGAAGGGGAAGAAGATGAAGAACACTAAAAGAACAAGAACAAGAAGAAAAAGAAGAAGAAGAAGAAGGGGAAGAAGATGAAGAACACTAAAAGAACAAGAACAAGAAGAAAAAGAAAAAGAAGAAGAAAAAGTAGAAGGGGAAGAAGATGAAGAACACTAAAAGAACAAGAACAAGAAGAAAAAGAAGAAGAAGAAAAAGTAGAAGATGAAGAAGATGAAGAACACTAAAAGAACAAGAACAAGAAGCAAAAGAAGAAGAAGATGAAGAAAAAGTAGAAGGGGAAGAAGATGAAGAACACTAAAAGAACAAGAACAAGAAGCAAAAGAAGAAGAAGATGAAGAAAAAGTAGAAGGGGAAGAAGATGAAGAACACTAAAAGATCAAGAACAAGAAGCAAAAGAAGAAGAAGAAGAAGAAAAAGTAGAAGGGGAAGAAGATGAAGAACACTAAAAGAACAAGAACAAGAAGAAAAAGAAGAAGAAGAAAAAGTAGAAGGGGAAGAAGATGAAGAACACTAAAAGAACAAAAACAAGAAGCAAAAGAAAAACAAGAAAAAGAAGAAAAAGTAGATGAAGAACACTAAAAAGAACAAGAACCAAGGCAAAAACATAATAAATAAATAAATAAAAAATAAGAATAGCCCGCCCGCTGTACTTACCGAGGGGATTGTACTTGTTGGAGAGAATGTTGACGGCACATCCGCCCTTGAAGAACTCAGAGGCGGACTTGACGTGGTTATTGCAATCCACCACCTCCATGGCTCCTGAGTGGATGAGCTGAGGAGGAGGAGGAGGTGGAAAACATAAATATACAACAAGTAGAAGTAAAATTGTAATATGTTCCTTTGCTTTTTTTTTCAGGGGGGGGGGGGGTATTTCTGGCTGTACCTAATAGTATTTTTGTTTGTTTTATCTATTGTTTATTTGCTTCACCTGTTTTTCTATGCTTTATCTAGTGTGCTGTATGCTAAACTCTCTCTCTCTCTCTCTCTCTCTCTCTCTCTCTTTCCGTCTCTGCTAGTAACTATCTCTCTCTCCTTCCCTCCTTTTCTATAATTATAAAGTTAACCCTCAGCATGCTCTCTCTCTCTCTCTCTCTCTCTCTCTCTCTCTCTCTCTCTCTCTCTCTCTCTCTCTCTCTCTCTCTCTCTCTCTCTCTCTCTCTCTCTCTCTCATCATCCTAACCCAACTTCTTCCTTTCCCTCTCCCTTTTCCCCTCCCTCATCTCCTTGGCTCTCCCTCCTTTCCCTGGCTCTCCCTCTCCCCCCTCCCTCCTCTTCCCGGCTCTCCCTCTTCTTCCTGGCTCTCCCTCTCCCCTCTCCCTCCTCTTCCCGACTCTCTCTCTCACCTTAGCGATAGGGATGACCCAGCCGCCCATTGAGGCCACTGAGGGGAAGCAGGCCACGGTGTCCTTGAGGTCAGCCAGGCTGCGGACATGGGTCAGGTTCCCCTTGTGAGTCACGGCCACCGAGTAGTAGTTCTTGCGGCCGCCTGGAAGGGTCAAGCGCTGGGTAAGTTTTAAGGTGATTGTAATGTTGGGAGGTTCACTAAAGCTATGCAGAAGAAGAAGAAGGAGCAGAAGATGAAGAAAAAAAAGAGAAAGGTGAGGAACAAGAAGAAGAAAAATGTGCAGAAGCAGAGGACAAAGAGGAAGAAAAAGAGAAGGAAGATGAGGAACAAGAAGAAGAAAAAGAAGATGAGGAACAAGAAGAAAAAGAGAAAGAAGATGAGGAACAAGAAGAAGAAAAAGAGAAGGAAGATGAGGAACAAGAAGAAGAAAAAGAGAAAGAAGATGAGGAACAAGAAGAAGAAAAAGAAGATGAGGAACAAGAAGAAGAAAAAGAGAAGGAAGATGAGGAACAAGAAGAAGAAAAAGAGAAGGAAGATGAGGAACAAGAAGAAGAAAAAGAAGATGAGGAACAAGAAGAAGAAAAAGAAGATGAGGAACAAGAAGAAGAAAAAGAGAAAGAAGATGAGGAACAAGAAGAAAAAGAGAAAGAAGATGAGGAACAAGAAGAAAAAGAGAAAGAAGATGAGGAACAAGAAGAAAAAGAGAAAGAAGATGAGGAACAAGAAGAAAAAGAGAAAGAAGATGAGGAACAAGAACAAGAAAAAGAGAAGGAAGATGAGGAACAAGAAGAAGAAAAAGAAGATGAGGAACAAGAAGAAGAAAAAGAGAAGGAAGATGAGGAACAAGAAGAAGAAAAAGAAGGTGAGGAACAAGAAGAAGAAAAAGAGAAGGAAGATGAGGAACAAGAAGAAGAAAAAGAAGGTGAGGAACAAGAAGAAGAAAAAGAAGATGAGGAACAAGAAGAAGAAAAAGAGAAGGAAGATGAGGAACAAGAAGAAGAAAAAGAAGGTGAGGAACAAGAAGAAGAAAAAGAAGATGAGGAACAAGAAGAAGAAAAAGAGAAGGAAGATGAGGAACAAGAAGAAGAAAAAGAGAAAGATGAGGAACAAGAAGAAGAAAAAGAGAAGGAAGATGAGGAACAAGAAGAAGAAAAAGAAGGTGAGGAACAAGAAGAAGAAAAAGAGAAAGAAGATGAGGAACAAGAAGAAGAAAAAGAAGATGAGGAACAAGAAGAAGAAAAAGAGAAGGAAGATGAGGAACAAGAAGAAGAAAAAGAGAAGGAAGATGAGGAACAAGAAGAAGAAAAAGAGAAGGAAGATGAGGAACAAGAAGAAAAAGAGAAAGAAGATGAGGAACAAGAAGAAGAATAAGATAAAGAAGCTGAGGAACAAGAAGAAGAAAAAGAAGATGAGGAACAAGAAGAAGAAAAAGATAATGAAGATGAGGAACAAGAAGAAGAAAAAGAGAAAGAAGATGAGGAACAAGAAGAAAAAAAAGAAGATGAGGAACAAGAAGAAGAATAAGACCAGGAAGATGAGGAACAAGAAGAAGAAAAATAGAACGAAGATGAGGAACAGGAAGAAGAAAAAGAGAAGGAAGATGAGGAACAAGAAGAAAAAGAGAAAGAAGATGAGGAACAAGAAGAAGAAAAAGAGAAGGAAGATGAGGAACAAGAAGAAGAAAAAGAAGATGAGGAACAAGAAGAAGAAAAAGAGAAAGAAGATGAGGAACAAGAAGAAGAAAAAGAGAAAGAAGATGAGGAACAAGAACAAGAAAAAGAGAAGGAAGATGAGGAACAAGAAGAAGAAAAAGAGAAGGAAGATGAGGAACAAGAAGAAGAAAAAGAGAAGGAAGATGAGGAACAAGAAGAAAAAGAGAAGGAAGATGAGGAACAAGAAGAAGAAAAAGAAGATGAGGAACAAGAAGAAGAAGAGAAAGAAGATGAGGAACAAGAAGAAGAAAAAGAGAAAGAAGATGAGGAACAAGAAGAAGAAAAAGAGAAGGAAGATGAGGAACAAGAAGAAGAAAAAGAAGATGAGGAACAAGAAGAAGAAGAGAAAGAAGATGAGGAACAAGAAGAAGAAAAAGAGAAGGAAGATGAGGAACAAGAAGAAGAAAAAGAGAAGGAAGATGAGGAACAAGAAGAAGAAAAAGAGAAAGAAGATGAGGAACAAGAAGAAGAAAAAGAGAAGGAAGATGAGGAACAAGAAGAAGAAAAAGAAAAAGAAGATGAGGAACAAGAAGAAGAAAAAGAGAAAGAAGATGAGGAACAAGAAGAAGAAAAAGAGAAAGATGAGGAACAGGAAGAAGAAAAAGAGAAAGAAGATGAGGAACAAGAAGAAAAAGAAGACAACAAAAAGAGCACACATTTGACAAGGCTTTCGTAGGAGTTGTGGCCATTTCCAGGGGTAGTTTTATGACCCTTCCTCTGTATCACTAACTTAAAAACACACCCATGGGACCCCAATTCACTTCCTCGCCCAAGTACACACATTCAACAAGGCTTTCATAGGAGTCGTGGCCATTTCCAGGGGTAGTTTTATGACCCTTCCTCTGTATTATCATCATCATTTAACGTCCATTTATTCCCTATGGTGGGGTTGGATGGGATATGAGCCTCCTCCACTGTTGCCGGTCCACAGCCATTTCGTCCATGATCTTCAGCCTTTTCATACCTTCCCCCACCACCTTTCTCCTCGTCTTCCTTGGCCTTCCTGGTGGTTTTCTGTATTCTACCTCAAAGTTTAGTGCTCTGTACCATTAACTTAAAAAAACACTCATGGGAGCCTAACTGATCTCCTTTTTGATTGAGATTACAAGCTCCAGTCTCATATAACTTTTTTTTTTTACAGCACAGAGCAACTTAAGGGCAACAAAAAGAAGATGGAAAGAAAAAATCCCCTGCTAGCTGTTGCTCTCATATAGCGATTAGTATAGAGTGGCTAAGAGAGACATACAACCCACACAGCACGCACCATCATAGGACTCCTTCATGAGGGGGACGAGGGAGTGGTAGCGGCCACCGATGAAGATCTCGTTGGGGTTCAGGGCGACGAGATCCGCCTCCCCTTGGTCCAGCAACACCATGCACTCTTCGTGGCTTGTCACCTGCGACGAAAGACTTGGATACACGCACAGGTATTTATTTATTTATTTTTACAGCAAGGGAGGCAGCTGAGGGGTGAAAAAGCAACAGTAACAACAACAACAAAAATGCCCGCTAGATTCTGCTCCTAACAAGCAAAAAAAGAATGAGAGGTGACAAGAGAGGACAATTTTGGAGTCACATTTTTTTCTTTTTTCTTTTTTTACAGCAAGGGAGGCAGCTGAGGGGTGAAAAAACAACAGCAACAACAATAAAAATGCCCGCTAGATTCTGCTCCGAACAAGCAAAAAAAGAACAAGAGGCAACAAGAGAGGACAATTTTGGAGTCACATTTTTTTCTTTTTTCTTTTTTTACAGCAAGGGAGGCAGCTGAGGGGTGAAAAAACAACAGCAACAACAACAATAAAAATGCCCGCTAGATTCTGCTCCGAACAAGCAAAAAAAAGAATGAGAGGTGACAAGAGAGGTCAATTTAGGAGTAACTTTTTTTTTTTTTAACAGCAAGGGAGGCAGCTGAGGGGTGAAAAAACAACAGCAACAACAACAACAAAAATGCCCACTAGATTTTGCTCCTAACAAGCAAAAAAAAGAATGAGAGGTGACAAGAGAGGTCAATTTAGGAGTAACTTTTTTTTTTTTTTTTAACAGCAAGGGAGGCAGCTGAGGGGTGAAAAAACAACAGCAACAACATCAACAAAAATGCCCACTAGATTTTGCTCCGAACAAGCAAAAAAAGAACGAAAGGCAACAGAATGAAGGGTGACAAAAGAGGACAATTTTCAATAACTACATTTTTTTTTTAAGAGCAAAGGAGGCAGCTGAAAGGCATACGACAAAATACAGCGACAAAAAACCCCCGCTATACACTACTCCAACGTAAGAAAATAGAAAGAGAGGTCGAAAGAGAGGTCAATTTTTGGGGTGGAAGGGGTTACCAATGCAATGCTGGGTCACCAATAGCATCATCGGCATCATCTGTTTAACATCTGGTTTTTCCATAAGTTTTTTTAGGTTACTCGGTCAATGATGAACTTTTAACTATTTCTGTCTGTTGCCTCAGCCTCTCCAGTGCCTAATGCTGCCACAACCTCTTCAACACACTGACTCTACGTGTATGGCTTTCAACACTAAATGGATTCAAATGTACTGCGTGTAAATACCAAACTCCGCCCTGCAAAGCTCCAGGCACAGAATCTAATGTATTTCAGGAGTATGGGAAGGAGAAGGGAGTGTGGAAATGAGGATGGAGGGGAGAAGAAAAATGGGAATGTTAAACCTTGACTGTGGATTTCCTACAAGAAGACCTCACCAGGCTACAGGAATGGAGCAAAAAGTGGCTGCTACAATTCAATGAAGAAAAATGTAAAGTCCTGCACCTTGGGAGGAGATATCCAGCACACCAATACCACATGGGAAACACTCCACTATCCACCACAGAGGCAGAGAAAGACCTGGGAGTGTATGTTACCAGGCTACCAGTGAAGGGATATCCAGCACACCAATACCACATGGGAAACACTCCACTATCCACCACAGAGGCAGTGAAAGACCTGGGAGTGTATGTTACCAGGCTACCAGTGAAGGGATATCCAGCACACCAATACCACATGGGAAACACTCCACTATCCACCACAGAGGCAGAGAAAGACCTGGGACTATATGTTACCAGGCTACCAATGAAGGGATATCCAGCACACCAATACCACATGGGAAACACTCCACTATCCACCACAGAGGTAAAGAAAGACCTGGGAGTGTATGTTACCAGGCTATCAGTGAAAACCAAATCAGTGCCAATCGCAGCGGACGGGTTAAAAGATAAAGATTAAATAAATTTTGTCACGGCCACACGACACTCTTGGACTTGCCGAGCACTGAGGGTTGGGCTACAGAGGGTTACCTGGAGGGGTTTCTGAGCTTACCTGTGGGCACTCAAGGGTTATGGACTGCTTGCTGGGGCGGGGAGGCACCTTCAGCAGGGCCAGGGCCAGGTCCTCGCACTTTGACTTCTCTGGCGGTGAAATTGTACACCATCGCACCGGTGGCACTGTTTGGCCTGGGGGGGACAGGACACAGAGGAGTGAGGAACATGCTGCTATAAAGGGTTGGAAAGCTTACCATGAAAATCTGTATTTTTAACCTGGTACCAGCGACGGGCCAAATTTGTGGCTTTACCGTGTAGCAGCGACGGGCCAATTTGTACCATGATTTAACCCCCAAAATAGATGATGCATAAACTGATCACAAATGCTTTGATATATATTATGAAATGGTTTGTGTGAGTGATGATTTTCCCAAAGCACACATATTTGACAAAGCTTTCGTATGAGTTTTGAGCATTTCCAGAGGTAGATTTATAACCCTGATGGTAGTCTGACCCTTCTTCTTTGCCTTATACCTAAAGAAAGACTCATTAGAATCCGATTAATCTCCTTTTAGGCCTTTGAAAATAGTTGATGTGAGAGGCCAAAGTGTCTTATAATATTGGCCTGGGAGCAAAGGAGTAGAAGTATTGATTGAAACTAAAAAGTGTGAAAGGAGTCAACTACTATATCTTACGACAGTCAAGATTCAGTAAACATATTATTAAGTAACAGAGGTAAGGTATAATCTACACACAGTATCTCACAAATGGATACAGATATTCTCCAAACTACTCAAAAACTCAATACATACATCAAATATGCACATCATCCATAGCTTATAGAAGTTGTGATTCAGTAAACACATTAAGTAATATCGAAACTAAACAAAGCATCACACAAAGTGGATTCAGATATTCTCTAGTCTGTTCAAAACCCCAAAACGCAGATAAAATATGCACATCTGTGGGAGTGGCAAGTAGCGGACTTTTTTTTCTGCACTCTTTTTGTTGCCCTTGAGCTATCTCGTTTGCTGAAAAATAAAAAATTATCTACAGCTAATGACACTTAAGATTCAATCCAAACACAGGATCCCATAAGTGCCTTGAGATGTTCTCCCATCAACTAAAAAGTCACAGAACACAGATAAAATATGCCAATTGGGTTTTGCATAATAGACTACAAGAATAAAATGTTTTGAGGTGGACGGTTTCATAAGTCTCCAAATGCACAGCCTCCACACCGGATACTCCCACAGGGCCGATCACTGCAACCAGCATGCCCAGTGGTTCATTTCAAGGGGCAAGCTTACTCATCTGGTAAGGGCTTCGTTACTACCCAAACCTGACCTGAGCAATTCCTTGAATCTTAACCCCTTAACGACACGGTGCCGCTGGCGTCATATTTTTTTCTGACGTGGGCGACGAGCATGACACCAACGCTGGAGAGTGACAAGCTCTCTGGAAATTGAATGGCATGCGTAACTATGTACCTGTCGAATGCTAAGTGACTAACCGGCACCTCTTTTGCCCCTTAGATGACTCTGTGCTAAAATAGTCTACAGTTCCTGCCTACGCATCATGGTGTCTGCAGAGCGGTTATGTTCCCTCAACCAATCTGTTTCAGTGGTCTTCCTTTAGTTTATGCTCGTTGTGTGCGTGCTGAGCGTAGTCTTGACACCTCCACTGATACACCTGATGTTCTAGAATCTAGATGAACCAATATCTTGTTCACAGGAGTGTTCAGAGAAGTGGGAAGCGTAAGTTGGAATTTTGGGAGAATCATGGAATTCCAGCTAAAGGGTCAGTCCAAATCATAATCTGATTTCACAGTTGAGTAATACGGATGATTGTCTATAACTTTTATTCAATTAAATTCATTCCAGAATGAAAAACTACAAAAAAAATTTTTTTGAGTTTCACTGCAACTTTGGCTCTCTGTAGGCAGTAAATTTTGGGTCAAAGATTATAAACTATATTTTTCAGACTTTGATTTTGGTATGCTATAACTTTCTGGATAGCTCTATGTCTGAGCTACAACATACTGAAATGTCAGGTCACTAGGTCTGTTTTGAGGGGTCTTAAAGCCAAAATACTAAACCGAGGCTAAATCCATATTAAAAAAGGTTAGCGTTAACTTCCAGTAATTTCTTTATCAGTTTAGTGTAAGCGAAGCCAACTCTTTAGTAAGTGGAGTACCAGGTAGTAAAGCTAACTTTTCAGTTAGCGGTGCCCACCACTTCATTTCTATGAAGTGGTGGGCACAGCTGGTATTAACCTCATGCAAGATGGTTACCATAAAAGAAATACTAGCTGAAATAAATCCCTCAATATACTTTAAGAAAATATCATCTCATGAAAGAGTAATCTATGACAAGAAAGCAACACAACAGTGTGGGGAGAGCTTGGAGTGTTTTGACACACCCAGCTTAGATTACTGGCCGTCCACCATATTTGAGAGAATTATTACACGAAATACAGCCAGGTGAAGGCATTAACACTCGCTGAGCCACTTCTGGAATCACACTTCATGAACCGCGGTACTCTTCAAATGTTGGATTGCACGCTTTCAGTTCTGCCGCCCTAAGACTGTACAATAAGCTCCCTCCTGACATTAGAAGAACAAAGGAACTCTCCAAATTTAAGAAAGAACTAAAAACTTTTCTGTTCTCTGGCGTATAAGTTGTGATCAATATTGAAAATTTAATGAATTAAAATATGTGGGTCCTGCAGAACGCTTCGGCGGAAGTGGGACCAGATAAATAATAAACACAAGTAACAAGAGACGGGTGTACTTCTGGAGCAACACACCTGTCTGCCTGTCCTGGCCCCTAACCTTGAACATCGACCCGTGACCCCAGCACAGCAACCCCCCCGCCCCCCCGGCAGTGCCCCAGGAGCCAGAGTGACGACGGGGCACCCAGGGGCTGAGGTGTCCCCGGGGTGGCCAGACACACCTGCCCCGCGGACCAAGGCGGGGCAGGTGTGGGCCGTGTAAACAAACCTTCACCCTCGTCCCCAGGCCCTTCACACCCCACACCTGCCACACACCCTGCACCAGACTCGTCCCCGCACCCTTCCCCTGCCGCCTCACCCTGCACGAGCGCCGCCAGGCCGTGAAGACACAGTAATAGCCGCCACATCCTCCCGCGTCCGTGTTTTGGCTCCACAGCGGCCACACCTGATTATCGTATCCAACATTGTATTTACCGTTTTTAGACACTTCACTATAGCAAAAAGACAATAATAATTAAATCTTTCAACGGTAACTATAAATAAATGTAGTTATTGGAGTGGAGGAGACAGTTTTGGGGTCAGAAATCGGAAAACATAGGAGGCTAAGTACGACAATCTGGTAACGTTGGGCTCGACGCGCTGCTCCCAGGACGAACAGCGCCACCCACCACATATACAATATAATTTTTCTCATTAATCACGATGAACCTCGATAGTACACCATATTTAATTAATAGTAAAAAAAGAATATCCACATGAATCCTGCCATTTACTACACCTCCCAATGGTATTATCAGAGCTAGATACAAACTTCCTGTTATGAGAGTAGGGCATTTTAAAGGATCTGTTGGCTCTAAGATATAATTTATATAAGTTTATAAATGTCTCTGGTTGTAACTATAAATTGGTTTTAAAAGAGGAAGTTGTGTAATAGTGTATTCCATAGTTCTGCGTCAGCGTTGTTCAGCATACTGGGGAAAAAAATCATTTGAGTCACTTCTCTTGCTCTTGCTCTTGCTGTACATGTGACCCGTTGGAGAGGCAGGCCTTCGTATCGGCACAAGGGTCGTATTATATGAGACATTTCGCCGCCCAAGAACACATATTTGACAAGACTTTCGTAGGAGTTGTGGGCATTTCCAGGGGTAGTTTTATGACCCTGGTGGTAGTCTGACCCTTCTTCTGTACCATGAACCTAAAGAAACACTCATTAGAGCCCGATTGATCTCCTCTTTGACCTTTAGAAATAGTTGATGTGAGAAGCGATGGTGTCTTAAAATACGGCCCTGGAGACATTTCGCCGCCCAAGAACACATATTTGACAAGACTTTCGTAGGAGTTGTGGGCATTTCCAGGGGTAGTTTTATGACCCTGGTGGTAGTGTGACCCTTCCTCTGTACCATGAACCGAAAGAAACACTTATTAGAGCCCGATTGATCTCCTCTTTGACCTTTAGAAATAGTTGATGTGAGAAGCGATGGTGTCTTAAAATACGGCCCTGCCATTTCGCCGCCCAAGAACACATATTTGACAAGGCTTTCGTAGGAGTTGTGGGCATTTCCAGGGGTAGTTTTATGACCCTGGTGGTAGTCTGACCCTTCCTCTGTAGCATGAACCTAAAGAAACACTCATTAGAGCCCGATTGATCTCCTCTTTGACCTTTAGAAATAGCTGATGTGATATGGCAAAGGACGTGTCTTGTAATACCTTCTGTAAAAAATAAAAACACAAGCAGCAGCCATTACAAATATTCCAATTCCCTATTTCTTGCACACCACATCCTTTACAGAAAACTCTTCATGGCTTCTATAATTATATCATTCGCTTCAGCACTAAGTTCCAGCAGCAGCAGCATCCATTCCAAAGAGACTCCTTGATCCATTCCCTCTCTGTCCTTGCAATCCTCCCATTGTTACTCCGAGGGTCACAGGCTTAAATGTATTAAATAGAAAATAATGTCTGCTGGATCAATTTGTCACTATATATCCCTACTTTTCATTCTTATTTTCCTATACAAACTCTGTTATCCATTATATCTACACTAAATTCAGAGTTTATTCATTCTCCCTACAACAGCTATTATAAAATCTTCCTATACAAACTCTATTATCCATTATATCTGCACTAAATTCAGAGTTTATTCATTCTTTCTACAACAGCTATTATAAAATCTCCCTATACAAACTCTATTATCCATTATATCTACACTAAATTCAGAGTTAATTCATTCTTTCTACAACAGCTATTATAAAATCTTCCTATACAAACTCTATTATCCATTATTATATCTGCACTAAATTCAGAGTTTATTCATTATTCTTGCAACAGATAGACATATACAAAATCTTCCTTCCTTCTTCCTCTTCCTCCTTCCGTCTTCTTACTAATCTTCTTCCTTTTCTTTCAGTCTCTCCCCCAAAACTCCAACTTTTTATTGGCGCGACGTACATAAAAATTTATTGAAGAAAAGTTGCTCGTTTTATCACGATTGAGTGTTTAAAATATAGTTTATAATCTTTTACCTGGAAATTTACTGCCTACAGAGAGCCAAAGTTACAGTGAAACAAACAAACAAACAAACAAACAAAAAATGTAAATATTTGTAGTTTTTTCATTCTGGAACAAATCTCATTGAATAAAAGTTGTAGAAAATCACCTGTATAACTCAACTGTGAAATTAGATTATGATTTGGACAGACCCTTTAGCCGGAATTCCACGATTCCCCCCAAAATCCAACTTCTGCTTCCTACTCCTCTGAACACTCCTGTGAACAAGATATTGGTTCATCTAAATTATCAGGTGTATCAGTGGAGGTGTCAAGATAATGCACACAACGACCAGAAACTAAAGGAAGACCCGGTAGCAGCAGGGACCATGTTTCTTAATGGTCTCTCTAAGCGAGAACAATGAGAAAAAATCATCACTCACACAAACCATTTCATAATACATATCAAAGCATTTGTGATCAATTTATGTATCATCTATTTTTGGGGGTTTAAATCATGGCACAAATTTGGCCCGTTGCTGCTACACGGTAAAGCCACAAATTTGGCCCGTCGCTGCTACACGGTAAAGCCACAAATTTGGCCCGTCGCTGCTACACAGTAAAGCCACAAATTTGGCCCGTCGCTGCTACACGGTAAAGCCACAAATTTGGCCCGTCGCTGCTACACAGTAAAGCCACAAATTTGGCCCGTCGCTGCTACATGGTAAAGCCACAAATTTGGCCCGTCGCTGCTACACGGTAAAGCCACAAATTTGGCCCGTCGCTGCTACACAGTTAACCCATTACAGGACAAAGGGCCAGTGTGACACCCAGGTTAGCACAGTTTGCCTTCCCCAGGTTCCCCCCCGGCACAAAGATAGGCGTTTGTATTGTGTAATAAGACCACCAGGATGTCAAAATATGAGAGGACGTTTTATTATATGCAGGCTTCATCACAGACAGAGCTGGTAGTACTGATCAGGAAAAATATCACATAATTATTTGTTTGTAAGTAATAGAGTCTCCAGCATTTGAATTTTACAGAGGAGAGACTCATAGCCCATCCAACCCCATTAAAGATATGTTAAACAAAAGAAGAAGAAGAAGAAGAGATCTGAGAGAGAGAGAGAGAGAGCGCTTACATTACAAACTTACAAAAATATATATAGGAAGTTCTCAAGACACCAGCACCAAGCCAACACTTCAATACAATGAACAAAGGAAACAGTACTGAAGGATATCACAACAGCTAACACACACACACACACACACACACACTGCCCACTTACATATACACTCACATGCCCACAAAGTCGTCCCTCAGATCAATAACAGCAATCCCAACAAGTAGTTAATAAGCTTATGGAGCCCTGCCCTGGTACACTTATCAATATATATCTCAATGCAAGCGTTTACCAGGATCTTTACTCTTTCTTCTCTCTCTACTCTGACATTCCATTGCTGTCCAACTCTCTAATGCAGGAGTTATCAAGGGTTTTTTCTCTTTCATCCTTATGCTGTCCAATGCCCTCATGCAAGAGTTACCAGGATCTTTACTCTTTCTTCTCTCTCTACTCTGACATTCCATTGCCGTCCAACTCTCTAATGCACGAGTTATCAAGGGTTTTTCTCTTTCATCCTTATGCTGTCCAATGCCCTCATGCAAGAGTTACCAGGATCTTAACTCTTTCTTCTCTCTCTACTCTGACATTCCATTGCCGTCCAACTCTCTAATACAAGAGTTATCAAGGGTTTTTTCTCTTTCATCCTTATGCTGTCCAATGCCCTCATGCAAGAGTTACCAGGATCTTTACTCTTTCTTCTCTCTCTACTCTGACATTTCATTCCTGTCCAACTCTCTAATACAAGAGTTATCAAGGGTTTTTTCTCTTTCATCCTTATGCTGTCCAATGCCCTCATGCAAGAGTTACCAGGATCTTTACTCTTTCTTCTCTCTCTACTCTGACATTTCATTCCTGTCCAACTCTCTAATGCAAGAGTTATCAAGGGTTTTTTCTCTTTCATCCTTATGCTGTCCAATGCCCTCATGCAAGAGTTACCAGGATCTTTACTCTTTCATCTCTTTCTATTCTGTCTCATTCTAGTGCTGTCCAAATCCCTAATACAAGAGTTATCAAGGGTTTTTTCTCTTTCATCCTTATGCTGTCCAATCCCCTGTGCAAGAGTTACCAGGATCTTTACTCTTTCATCCCTTTCTATTCTGTCTCATTCCAATGCTGTCCAAATCCCTAATGCAAGAGTTATCTAGGATCTTTACTCTTTCACTTCATTCTAGTCTGTCTCATCTCTATACTATCCAACTCCCTCATGCAAGATTTAACCAGGATCTTCACTCTTTCATCCCTTTCTGCTCTCACATCCACACATTACACAGTGGCATCAGGGTTTGAACCACCTCTCCCTGGCTTGCTGCTCTGACCCACAAGACATCCACGCCACCCTACGCACACAAAATAAATCAATATATATTAAAAGCTATAAGTAATAACAATAAACCCAACAACAAGGTACCAACGAGAACAGAGTTTGGTGTCACAGGGTAGGCGAGGCAATGGTCATCTCATGTGTGCCTGTAATGATTAACTGGCAAGCTCGGAAACAGCCTAATCAGTTTTTCTAATCCTTCAGTCGACACTAATTTTTTTGAAGGATGGGGCAGCAAGCAGTGTAGCGTCCATCATCTTTTTCTTTCATTATCTTCCACCTCCATGTCTGCCTATATTTTTATTTTATTTTTTATTTTTAGCCTTCTCAAATCCCCTTCTTTCTTTTTTTGGGGGGGGTAAGGGAGGAAGGTCAGCCAGCTCAGTGTAGCGCCCCGTCGTCTATCCTTTCATCATCTTCCACCTCCACCGCTGCCTATCATTGTTTTCTGTGTTCTTTTTAGCATTCTCAACCACCTACCATTTCTCCACCTACCACTTTTCCATTTGACATTTCTCCACCTACCACTTCTCCATCTACTACTTTTCTATTCGACATTTCTCCACCTCCCATTTCTCCATCTACCACTTTTCCATTCGACATTTCTCCATCTACCACTTTTCCATTCGACATTTCTCCATCTACCACTTTTCCATTCGACATTTCTCCACCTCCCATTTCTCCATCTACCACTTTTCCATTCGACATTTCTCCATCTACCACTTTTCCATTCGACATTTCTCCATCTACCACTTTTCCATTCGACATTTCTCCATCTACCACTTTTCCATTCGACATTTCTCCATCTACCACTTTTCCATTCGACATTTCTCCACCTCCCACTTTTCCATTCGACATTTCTCCATCTACCACTTTTCCATTCGACATTTCTCCATCTACCACTTTTCCATTCGACATTTCTCCATCTACCACTTTTCCATTCGACATTTCTCCATCTACCACTTTTCCATTCGACATTTCTCCACCTCCCATTTCTCCATCTACCACTTTTCCATTCGACATTTCTCCATCTACCACTTTTCCATTCGACATTTCTCCATCTACCACTTTTCCATTCGACATTTCTCCATCTACCACTTTTCCATTCGACATTTCTCCACCTACCACTTTTCCATTCGACATTTCTCCATCTACCACTTTTCCATTCGACATTTCTCCATCTACCACTTTTCCATTCGACATTTCTCCATCTACCACTTTTCCATTCGACATTTCTCCATCTACCACTTTTCCATTCATTTCTCCATCTACCACTTTTCCATTCGACATTTCTCCATCTACCACTTTTCCATTCGACATTTCTCCATCTACCACTTTTCCATTCGACATTTCTCCATCTACCACTTTTCCATTCGACATTTCTCCACCTACCACTTTTCCATTCGACATTTCTCCATCTACCACTTTTCCATTCGACATTTCTCCATCTACCACTTTTCCATTCGACATTTCTCCATCTACCACTTTTCCATTCGACATTTCTCCACCTCCCATTTCTCCAACTACCACTTTTCCATTCGACATTTCTCAATCTACCACTGTTCCATTCGACATTTCTCCATCTACCAGTTGTCCATTCATTTCTCCATCTACCACTTTTCCATTCGACATTTCTCCATCTACCACTTTTCCATTCGACATTTCTCCACCTCCCATTTCTCCACCTACCACTTTTCCATTCGACATTTCTCCATCTACCACTTTTCCATTCGACATTTCTCCATCTACCACTTTTCCATTCGACATTTCTCCATCTACCACTTTTCCATGCGACATTTCTCCAGCTACCACTTTTCCATTCGACATTTCTCCACCTCCCATTTCTCCATCTACCACTTTTCCATTCGACATTTCTCCATCTACCACTTTTCCATTCGACATTTCTCCATCTACCACTTTTCCATTCGACATTTCTCCATCTACCACTTTTCCATTCGACATTTCTCCACCTACCACTTTTCCATTCGACATTTCTCCATCTACCACTTTTCCATTCGACATTTCTCCATCTACCACTTTTCCATCTACCATTTCTTCCATTCGACATTTCTCCATCTACCACTTTTCCATTCGACATTTCTCCATCTACCACTTTTCCATTCGACATTTCTCCATCTACCACTTTTCCATTCGACATTTCTCCATCTACCACTTTTCCATTCGACATTTCTCCACCTACCACTTTTCCATTCGACATTTCTCCATCTACCACTTTTCCATTCGACATTTCTCCATCTACCACTTTTCCATTCGACATTTCTCCATCTACCACTTTTCCATTCGACATTTCTCCATCTACCACTTTTCCATTCGACATTTCTCCATCTACCACTTTTCCATTCGACATTTCTCCACCTCCCATTTCTCCATCTACCACTTTTCCATTCGACATTTCTCCATCTACCACTTTTCCATTCGACATTTCTCCATCTACCACTTTTCCAT
>NC_066565.1:5281298-5378798 GCF_024679095.1 Eriocheir sinensis
GGAAGGGAAGGGAAGGTAAGGAAAGGTAAGGTAGAGCAAACTTTAAGAACTACGTGTTTTGCATCCTTTCCTTCTGTGTAGAGTGAAGGAAAGCTACAGTAAGGTAAGGAAAGGGAAGGGAAGGTTAGGTAAGGTGAGGAAAGTGATGGCAAGGTAAAAAGTCACGTTGCGGACATTTCCTATAGCTCCTCCTTGCCTCAGTGCTCATCTCTGTCACATGTACCCTTGAGTCTGTGGTGGGTGAGAGTTATGATCCATTCACTGATGACTGTATTTTTGTCTCTGGTAGTGTTTTTTTTTTCACATTGATAAGCCTCAAATCCAGAACTGTTGTGGTATTAATTCCATCATCATTTTGTCACCTTCAACCTTATTCCTTTGCCTCTTAACCGTGTAGCAGCGACGGGCCAAATTTGTGGCTTTACCGTGTAGCAGCGACGGGCCAAATTTGTGGCTTTACCGTGTAGCAGCGACGGGCCAAATTTGTGGCTTTACCGTGTAGCAGCGACGGGCCAAATTTGTGGCTTTACCGTGTAGCAGCGACGGGCCAAATTTGTGGCTTTACCGTGTAGCAGCGACAGGCCAAATTTGTGGCTTTACCGTGTAGCAGCGACGGGCCAAATCTGTGCCTTGATATAAACCCCCCAAAAGAAGATGATGCATAAACTGATCACAAATGGTTTGATATATATTATGAAATGGTTTGTGTGAGGGATGATTGTTTTTAATTTTTCTCGCTTAGAGGGACCAATAAGAAACATGATCCCCGATGCTACTGGGTTAACATGCATATTGTGAGAGCATGAAAGGGCAGCTGTGTTATCGACGTCTAGGATATTATCAAGTAGGTAATTATGTGTTAGAATGTATATGTTAGATAATATTTGTTTCCACTTAAGAGATGGTGATTCTGTTAACCCGGTAGCTGCGTGGATCATGTTTTTGAATGGCGAGAAAAATGAGAAAAAATCATCACTCACGCAAACCATTTCATAATATATATCAAAGCATTTGTGATCAGTTTATGCATCATCTAATTTGGGGGGTTTATATCATGGCATAAATTTGGCCCGTCGCTGGTACACGGTAAAGCCACAAATTTGGCCCGTCGCTGGTACACGGTAAAGCCACAAATTTGACCCATCGCTGCTACACGGTAAAGCCACAAATTTGGCCCGTTGCTGGTACACGGTAAAGCCACAAATTTGGCCCGTCACTGGTACACGGTAAAGCCACAAATTTGGCCTGTCACTGGTACACGGTAAAGCCACAAATATGGCCCATCACTGGTATACGGTAAAGCCACAAATTTGGCCCGTCGCTGGTATGCGGTAAAGCCACAAATTTGGCCCATCGCTGGTACATGGTAAAGCCACAAATTTGGCCCATCGCTGGTACACGGTAAAGCCACAAATTTGGCCCATCGCTGGTACACGGTAAAGCCACAAATTTGGCCCATCACTGGTACACGGTAAAGCCACAAATTTGGCCCGTCACTGGTACACGGTAAAGCCACAAATTTGGCCCGTCACTGGTACACGGTAAAGCCACAAATTTGGCCCGTCGCTGGTACACGGTAAAGCCACAAATTTGGCCCGTCGCTGGTACACGGTAAAGCCACAAATTTGGCCCATCGCTGGTACATGGTAAAGCCACAAATTTAGCCCATCGCTGCTACCGGGTTAAGAGGCTCCATAAATCTCTTTAGTTATAACAGACAATGCAAGCTCATATTACTTAGCTAATTATACATATTTACATTTTTTTTCTTTAATAGTCATGTAATGTTTGAGTTTACTTGTATGATGGTTATTCTGTTATCAAGAAGCTACATGTATTTCTTTAGTTATAACACACACACACACACACACACACACACCTTATGCCACTGCAAGATACACTGTGCACGCAGCAGCTGTGTGGGGTCAGCGCTCAGTGGCTTCTCAGCGGCCAGCCTCGCACAGAAGGGCGCGTACATGAGGTAGAGGGCGCGCACCACACACAAGCGCACATGCCTGATTCTGTGGTCCAGGTTCCAGTAGGTGAGGGAGTCCGGGAGATCGGCAGACCATTGGTAGTGCCTGAGGGTGTTGGGGGGAGGAGGTGAGGGAAGGAAGGAAGGGAGAATGGGAGGAGGGACAGAAGGAAGGAAGGATGGAGAGAAGAAGGGAGGAAGTGAGGGAAGGAAGGAAGGGAGAATGGGAGGAGGGACAGAAGGAAGGAAGGATAAATAGATGAAAGGAAGGAAGGAAGGAAGGAAGGAAGGAAGATGATAAAAGTGAGACCAATGAAAGGAAAGAAAAAATAAAAGTAGAAAGTGCAATAATGAGAGAGAGAGAGAGAGAGAGAGAGAGAGAGAGAGAGAGAGAGAGAGAGAGAGAGAGAGAGAGAGAGAGAGAGAGAGAGAGAGAGAGAGAGAGAGAGAGAGAGAGAGAGAGAGAGAGAGAGAGAGAGAGAGAGAGAGAGAGAGAGAGAGAGAGAGAGAGAGAGAGAGAGAGAGAGAATAATCATATAAATACCTTGCTTTCTGAACTACATATTACTACCACTACTACTACTACTACTACTACAACTACTTTACCACTACCATTACTACTACTACTACTACTATTACAACTCACCTTCGGAACATGGAGAGCCAGAATCTTGTGGTGGTTGTGATGTAGTACGTGGCCTGACAGAGACTGGCAAACCGACCCACATCCTCCGGCCTTATATACTCACTGAGGGAGGGAGGGAGGGAGAAAGTATGGATGAATTAGGTGAAGGGAAGTTAGGAAGGACAGAAGGGAGGAAGGAAGGAAGGAAAGGAAAAGGAGAGAAAAGTATGGATGAAAAAGGTGAAGGGAAAATTTGAAGAAAGGAAGGGAAGGGAAGGGTAGAGAATGTATAGAAGGAAGGAAAAAAGTAAGAAGAAAAGATGAAAGAAAGAAAAGAAGGAATTAGGTGATTTATTTTACTATGAAAGATAAGGTGGCAAACACTTTTAAATTTAGACTGCACTTGTGTTTATAAAAAGTTAAGTGCATAAAAAAAAATTCTTACACAATATAAGACAACCATTGACAGCTGACCTATAGAGGATGGTAGACACCTATTAAAGGAAGGAAGGAAGGAAGGAGAGATGATAAAAATATGATAAAGGAAGGAAAGGAAGAAAGAGATGATAAAAATGGAAACAAAGGAAGGAAAGGATGAAGGAAGGAAGGGATATAAAAAAAGAGAGAGAGAGAGAGAGAGAGAGAGAGAGAGAGAGAGAGAGAGAGAGAGAGAGAGAGAGAGAGAGAGAGAGAGAGAGAGAGAGAGAGAGAGAGAGAGAGAGAGAGAGAGAGAGAGAGAGAGAGAGGAAGAAAAGAAAGAAAAAAAAACAAGAAAAAACAAAGAGGAAAAAGAGAAAGAAAAATGAAAAATATAAATAAAAAGAAAAGGAAAAAAGAAAAAGAAAGAAACACACACACACACACACACACACACAAATGGCATGTTATGGAAATGGAGAAAAGTAAAAAAAGACCGAGGAAAACATACAGGATGGGAGAAGAAAACTTAAGGCAGTACATGAAGAAAAAGGTTTGGGAGTAGCGATGCAAGACACACTATCCCCAGAAAGCATATAAACAAGTTATTTGGAGAAGCCTACAGGATGATGCAACATATAAAGGTATCATTACATTATATAGACAAGGAAATGATGAAGAAAATAATAACAACACTGGTAAGACCAAAACTTGAACATGCTGCAGTTGTGTGGTCGCCTCACTGAAAGAAGGATATCAGAAAGTTGGAAAGGATACAGAAAATTGCAACTAAAATGGTCCCAGAACTCTCGAACATGACGTATGAAGACAGATTGAGGGAGATGGACTTGGCGACACTGGAACAGAGAAGGGAGAGAGGAGATCTGATCACGCTGTATAAGTTGGTAAATAAGTTTGATGAGGTGGATAGTGATGATCTCTTCTCTACTGTGAGAACGCAGGGGCTGAGAGGACATGGAAAGAAACTTAATAAAGGAACCTGTTTGAGTGACTTGAAGAAGTATAGTTTTCCACATAGAAGTGTTAACACATGGAACAGCTTGCGGGAAAAGGTGGTGGAGGCGAACAGTGCCCAACAAATGAAGGAAAGGTTGGATGAATGTAGATATGGAGACGGGACTATTAGAGCTTAGCCCGGGCCACTAGACTACAAATAGGTAAATACAAATACGTAAATACACACACCTGATCAGGAACCACAGATCGAGGGGGTAGTCCGTGCCTTCAACCTCCTCCTCCATGTCCAGCCTCCCCGCAACTTTCCTTCGCCTCCTCTTGTGGTCTGCAAAGAAGGTGTACAGCCTCTTAAAAACACCTCCTTCACTCAAATCCATCTTCATCTAAAATTGTCTCAAGTAAACAGACTCTTAAGCTCAACCAAAATTGTCTCAAGTAAACAGACTCTTAAGCTCAACCAAAATTGTCTCAAGTAAACAGACTCTTAAGCTCAACCAAAATTGTCTCAAGTAAACAGACTCTTAAGCTCAACCAAAATTGTCTCAAGTAAACAGACTCTTAAGCTCAACCAAAATTGTCTCAAGTAAACAGACTCTTAAGCTCAACCAAAATTGTCTCAAGTAAACAGACTCTTAAGCTCAACCAAAATTGTCTCAAGTAAACAGACTCTTAAGCTCAACCAAAATTGTCTCAAGTAAACAGACTCTTAAGCTCAACCAAAATTGTCTCAAGTAAACAGACTCTTAAGCTCAACCAAAATTGTCTCAAGTAAACAGACTCTTAAGCTCAACCAAAATTGTCTCACAGGCCTTCTGTCCACTCTTAACACACACATATAAACACACATACAAAGCTAGATTGGGGGAACTGGGCCAACCAACACAGGAAGGAAGAAAAGAAAGAGGATAGCATTGAATAGGAACACAAGTGGAATGGAAGTGTTGGATAGAAATGATTTAATTGAGATGGAAGGGAGGAGGCAACTAAGAGGACACAGTAAGATATTGAGGAAGGGGACTTGTTTGGAAGACATAAGGAAGTACAGTTTTCCATACAGTAGAGTGGATTCTTTTTTTTCTTTTTTTACAGCAAAGGAGACAACTCGAGGGAAACAAAAAAGAGTGCGGGGAAAAAAAAAGCCCGCTACTCACCGCTCCCATAATAGACAAAAGTAAAGAATGGCCAAAACAGAGGTCAATTTCAAGTGGAGAGGTGTCTTGATACACTCTTCTTAATACATGGAGTGGACTTAGCAGACATTGTTGAAGCGGAGAGTGTCTATACAGCCGTCCCTCAAATAGTACGTTTTCCAATAGTTCGGTTTTGGGTTTATACGGATTGTCACGGAACATCTTTTAAGGATTTTTAAATTTCCTGCTTGTCGGGAAACTTAAAAATCCTAAAAAAATCTTCCATGAAAATCCACATAACACCGAAACTAAACTATTGGAATCCGTACTATTTGAGGGATGACTGAATAATAAAGGAAAAGCTGGACAAATATAGATTGGGAGACAGGACTGCCCGAGCTTGAGCAAACAGGTAACTACTATATGTACTGTTGCACCTAATCACAATCTACCTCGTGTCGTCCGCAGTACACCACATCCGTCACCATCATCACACTCGGCCAAGTCACTGTCGTCGTCACGCTCATCCCAAGGCCTCTCGTCATTATCATCCTTCATTACTGTCACTGAGAGAGAGAGAAAAAATTAATAGGCTGCTTAACCCGGTAGCTGCGGGGATCATGTTTCTTAATGGTCCCTCTAAGCGAGAAAAATGAGTAAAAATCATCACTCACACAAACTATTTCATAATAAATATCAAAGCATTTGTGATCAGTTTATGTATCATCTATTTTGGGGGTTTATATCATGGCACAAATCTGGCCCATCGCTGCTACACGGTAAGGCCACAAATTTGGCCCATTGCTGCTACACGGTAAAGCCACAAATTTGGCCCGTCACTGCTACATGGTAAAGCCACAAATTTGGCCCGTCGCTGCTACACGGTAAAGCCACAAATTTGGCCCGTCGCTGCTACACGGTAAAGCCACAAATTTGGCCCGTCGCTGCTACACGGTAAAGCCACAAATTTGGCCCGTCGCTGCTACACGGTAAAGCCACAAATTTGGCCCGTCGCTGCTACACGGTAAAGCCACAAATTTGGCCCGTCGCTGCTACACGGTAAAGCCACAAATTTGGCCTGTCGCTGCTACACGGTAAAGCCACAAATTTGGCCCGTCGCTGCTACACAGTTAAAAGGGAAAGAAACGTGTGATCATAATATTCAAGCTTTTTTTTATCTAACAATATAATGAAAAGAGAAGAAAAAAGGAATGAAAAGACAAAAATGAAAGGTAAAGATTCGTATTAGGTCCGTGCCAGTATCTCATAATCTGCTTTATGAAACATCAGTATCTCTTCATATATCTTTTCTACAAACCTTCAACAGTCATGGAAATGCTTTGAAAGTCCAATTCAAGGACTTTTTTTTACTCTTGAAAATAGGGGATAATGTTTACAGAAGCGCGTCGCCTCCTCTTGCGGCGGCCGCGATGACGCTGCAGCCGCCGCATCCGTAAAATAGCTCGCAGAGGGTTTAGGGTCGGGGAGCCATAGACTTCACAATCTCTTGACGGGAAACGGGGCGCGGGGCCGATTCGCAGGGGGCCGATTTTCAAAAATTTAAAATTTAAATATTTTCAAAACCAAAGCAGCTAGCGACCTGAAACTAAAACAGGCACCTCCCTTAGGCATATATGAGTCTCCATGAGCAGCGGTATCAAAAAATTCAAAGTCGTTCCCTAATAAAATCCCGATTAATTGTTTTTTATATAAGTATAACAAAACTTAAAAAGGCTATAAAATCCTCAGATTTTACGCTAGATGCACAAACATCACCAAATGCAGAGATAATCACTTATATTTTCAGAATCAATAGCAATATTTAGCATATCTTATAAGTTTTTGCCCGAAATAGCTACTTATTTTTTTTTTTTATTTAGTGCAATTTTTTACGTAAGTTTTTAACATCTAATAAATCACTTAATTTTCACATTAGAAACTTAATACTTGAGGAAAGCATGCAGAAACATCTTAATTTTACTCAACAAAAGCAAAATATTCATTTTTCTATATACAATCACAACTTATTTTGGTTGAATTCCGATGTCACTATTGCCGCAGCACGCCTTGCGGCTATCTGGCCCTCGTCCTGAACAATCACTTTAGCCTTTTGGCCTATGACTTGTGGGCCCCGGTCAGTTTCCTGGACTTGTACACGTCCCTGTTCCTCGCCGTCTCCTTCCTGCCCTCCTCGATACTGCTCCTCTTCCTGCCGGTCGGCTGCTTCAAGGCCTTGTTCTTCCTCGCTTCTGAGGTCACGTCCTTGGAGAAATTAGCACCGAAACAGTTGAAGAGGGACCTGCTGATGTGCGGCAAGATGGTGTTGGCCAGGTTGTGCCCCTCCTGGCACCTGTACCCCTGCAAGGTCGGGTCTGAGGCCGCCAGGAACTCCAGGAGGTGCCTGAACCCGTCCCTGTGGCGCATGGCAAGGGAGAGGAACCTCAACCTGCGCTCCTTCTTGTCCTCCCTGCACATCAGGGAGTCCCACAGCGACATCCCGAAGGACGCCATGTGGGCCATTGGGAGAGATGGTCGCTTCAGGACCGCCTGCCCGTCTCCAGCTCTCCCCTGTCGACCAGCTCGACCAGGGCGTCGAACATCACAGAGGGCGGGTCGCCTCTCGAGCTCCACGGTAATCTTCATCTCCTCCTGCTGGGCAAGCTCCTGCTTGCAGCACTCGGCCACAGAGGAGTTGGCCTGGACCTTCCTGGCCAGGTAGCAGCGTGGTTGCCGACCCGGCGAGGAGCAACTCGTCCGTCGTGGTCCGCTGGTCGTCGGCCAGCTCCCTGGCAAGCTGGGCCAAGATCACCTCGTCGTCCTCCTTCTCCTCTGCCTTGGCCCGGTCCAGGTCGGCCTGCACGTCCCGGGAAGAACCCGACGAGCTTCAGCAAATGCAGGCGCTGGGCCAACCTGTTGCTCACCATGAAGTTCTGCACTGAACACACCACTGCACTGCACACAACACTGAGTCACTGCACTGATGGCGTGCGGCTCCTCCACAGTTTACTCCACGGGTCGCGGGCGTCCTCATATCTTGTGTCTCCTCCGTCACTTCCACTCGATCCACTGCCTTCTGTGTCTTCTTGTATCGTCCTCTGGATCCTTGCAGTTGTGGGGAAGGGTACAGAGACGATGAATAACTGTAGGTCCTTTACTTGGAGAGTAAACAGAGGCAGGACAGCGATAATCCTTTACAGAGGGAAGTGCCCAGCTGACTGCGTGCCTAAGGCGAGTTAGGCGACGCGAACTGAGCTGAGTTGCCATGTAGGCACTAACTAAACGTACATTTCTTGTTTCCTAATACGTAAAACTGTGGACTTCACTATCCTACAGTTATCATTCATTTTACGTAAAGATTTCAACCTAAAGTTACGCAAATTTGCCATTTTTTACACAACGTTTTCAAAGTGCACGCATGGTGCTATTTTATATAAGTTACCTTGAATCCTCGACCAAATCACTCTAGAGACACTCCTGCCTGCTTGTATGCACTAAAACTTGAAGATTTCGTCCTGTTTCCACTTAAATTCGGAGTAAGAACGCAGAGTGTGTTTGAGTTGTCGCAGTGAAAGTCGCCATAACAATCGGCCCCTTACGCGAAGCCAGCGCGCCAAGACTGAAGAGATTTCCCGTCAACTAGTTGTGAAGTCTATGGGGGAGCATATTTAAACTACTCCAACCAAACTTTACGACCTACTAACGGGGGGGGGCTGCGCCCCCCTCGACCCCCCCTTCTAACCAGGACCCCCTGGACCCCCCCCACATGTATATGTGACTTATTTCAGCAAGGAGGTATTTCTCGCAACACCGGCTGCACCGTCGCCAGAGGAGGTGACGCGCTTTCGTAAACATTATCCCCTATTTTCATGAGTAAAAAAAAGTCCTTGAATTGGATTTTCAAAGCGTTTCCATGACTGTTGAAGGTTTGTAGAAAAGATATATGAAGAGATACTGATGCTTCATAAGGTAGGTAATGAGATACTGGCACAGACCTAAAATGAATCTTAACCAAATGAAACAAAGAAGAAACGTAAGAAGAGGAGGAAGAAAAAAATATGAAGAGAAAAATGGAACAAAAAAAAGATGAAGAGGAAGAAAAAAGAAGAAAAAAAGAAGGAAAAAAAAGAGAAACATGAGACAAAGAAAGAGAAAGAAAGGGGGAAGAAAAAAAAGAATGAAAAAAAGAGAAAAATGAGACAAAGAAAAAGAGAGGAAGAAAAAAAGAATGAAAAAGAGAAAAATTAGAAAAAAATATAGAGGAAGAAAAAAAGAAGAAAAATGAATGAAAAAAGAGAAAAATGAGACAAAGAAAAAGAAAGAAAGAAGGAAGACAAAGAATAAAAAGGAGAAAAATGAGACAAAAAAAAGAAAGATGAGAAGGAAGAAGAAAAAGAAAGAAAAAGAATGCAAATAGAAAACAGATAAAAAAGAGAAAAAGAAAAAAATTAAAGAGAAAAATGAGAAAAAAAAGAAGAAAAAAAAGGGATGAAAATAGAAAAAAAATGAGCAAAAAAAAGAGGAAAAAAATATCACCTAAAAAGAAAAGAATGAAAAAAGAAAAATGAGAAAAATTAAGGAAAAAAAAAGAAAGAAAAAAAAGAGGAGGATAAAGAAAGAGAGAACCACCATTATCACCACCACCACCACCACCACACTCACGGTTTTTCATGGCCACCGTCAGGCTCTCTTTTTTCATCCGCCCGCTGCCGCCGCTGCATCCGCCATCGCCATCACCCGGCCTCGGCACAGCGTTGGCAAAGTGGTTCAGGGTCACGTCTGCCGAGGGTCAAAGAAGAATGAAAAAAAGGAAAAAAAGGGTCGAAGAAAAGGAAGAATGAAGGAGTAGAAATATGACAAAATAACATAAGGAAAGTAAGTATCTCAACCCTTTCCATTGCTCCCTCATCGTCAAAGTCATTCATAATATTGTAAGTTTCTGGACGGAGTGATTTTTTTCTGCTTTTCTATTGATTTTTAAACGGGAAAAAATAAGTCTGCCGAGGGTCAAAGAAGGAGAATGAAAATTAAAAACAAAAAAAGGAAAAAAATAAGTCTGCCGAGGGTCAAAGAAGGAGAATGAAAAAAGCACACAAAAAAGGAAAAAATAAGTCTGCCGAGGGTCAAAGAAGAATGAAAATAAAAAAAAAGGAAAAAAATAAGTCTGCCGAGGGTCAAAGAAGGAGAATGAAAAAAACACAAAAACAGGAAAAAAATAAGTCTGCCGAGGGTCAAAGAAGGAGAATGAAAAAAACACAAAAACAGGAAAAAAATAAGTCTGCCGAGGGTCAAAGAAGGAGAATGAAAAAAAGCACACAAAAAAGGAAAAAAATAAGTCTGCCGAGGGTCAAAGGAGAATGAATGAATGAGAGGAATGAAAAAAAAAAGGAAAAAGCCTGCCAAGAATCAAAGAAGAATGGAGAAGGAAAAGAATGAAAAAGAAAAACAATAATGAAAAAGTGAAAACAAGAAAAAGAAGAGAAACATAAATGAAAAAGTGAAAAAAAAAAGAAAAAAAATAAGAAGACCAAAGACCAGAGAGAAAAATTATCAAGAATACACCCCCCTTTCCCCCACCCCTCCACCTCACCCCCGATGGCTGCGTTGCTGTGTGCGCTGCGGCCACTGCCACTCTTTGAGGTCTCTGTTCGGCGGTGTTTGTTGGTGCGGCGCCGACGGGACATCACCGCCGCTCCCCACGGGAACGGCCACCGCCAAAATGCCTCCTGCTGCTGCTGCTGTCACCCTTGATACTGCTGCTTCCACCTGCTGGGGACTCACGGCACTCCCCACAGGCCTGATGCTGTCTTTGTGTCTGTGTGGAAGGTGAATCTTTCCTTTAGGCTACCCTCCATCCATACTTTTCAAACTTATTTTTTTGTCATTCATTCCTTGTGTTGGTACTGTAAAACACAGTATAGCCGAGAAGATAGTCAGTTTCTTCGCAAAAATCTAAATCTATTAATCTAGTCTCTATGAGATCTTAAATCTACCAAAAAAAATATACACAATTTATATAAGAAAAAAAAATCTAAATGTCAATAAGGGAAGACTTTGACCCACAAGCTGTGAGGAGGGCGCATGTGCTGGGCGGTACTCAGGGTCATGAGCTTTTTGCATCATTATATTGTAATTTCTGAAATTTTCCAGAAGCTATTAGTTACTGCACTGCATTCAGAGACTAAAATACAGCACTCCTATCCTGGATTATGGTGCCCAGAGCTGGTCTCCATACCTGGTCAGGGACATAAAACTCCTTGAGCAGGTACAACGAAGAGTGACAAGGCTGGTACCTGATCTTAAGGACCTCCCATATGAGGAGAGATGCAGAGCCCTAATCCTGCCAACTTTAGAGGACCAGAGGCTGAGAGGGGATATGATAGAAGTGTATAAGCTGCTACATGGCCATGAGGATATTCCAGACACAAAATTCTTCACTCTCAGCAACAACAATCTCAGAGGACACAGCCTAAAACTAGCGAGACCTGACCACTGGAGAATGAACACGAAGGGGAACTGGTTTGCCATCTGAACCATTGACCCTTGGAATGCTCTCCCAGAGCAGGTAGTAACAGCCCCTACGATTTCTGCGTTCACGGCAATGTATGATGGGCACGTGGGATGAAACCAAGCGCAGGCAATCAATATACCAGAGGTGGGGGACACCACAAAGGTACCTTCTTATTCCCCCTCTAGCTATGTTTAGGTAAGCACACAAGGTGAGCATTAACCTCGCACAAGATGATACAATTGATTCAATATCATCCTAGTTTTGTTCGCAATTGTAAGACTCACTAAGTTAGAGATATTCACCAAACAGTCTACCAGAATGTGTTGGGAGTGCTCCATCAAGTAAATTTTTGGCTGAGGTCCTCTAATTCTGACCATGGAACCATTTTCTTATAGTTTTTGATGTGTTCCAAATTATTCTGATATTTGTTTTCCTCACCAATCACTAGTTTTTTTGTTTCCTCCTCCCCCTTCAATAAACTAGTGATTTTTTGTTGTTGTTGTTTTGGGCCGCGGCGATCTAGTCGCTCACACGAGCCCTGGGGTCGTCCTGTGAGGGCCTCACAGGCGCGTCAGCTGCCCCGTCTTCCTGAGGAAGGCGCAGGTGAGGCGGATGACAGCTTCCTGCCGAGAGGGGTGGACGCCTGCCGCCGCCAGCAGGGTGGGCAGGTCAAAGGTGGGCACCTCCAGGGCACGGAGTTGGTGTCGGAGCAGCACTCGCTGGGAGTGGTGGCGGGGGCAGTGCAGCAGCAGGGAGCTTGGAAGTCGTACCATGTTTACCTTGCAGCTGATTCTTGATCTTGATGTCAAAGGGGACATTGCACAGCTAGAAAAGGTTCAGCACGGTAGGCCGCTGGGGATTAGGAGCCCCTTATAGGAGCACAGCGGTAGAGGCCGTCAGAGGAGATATGGGATGGAGTACGTTCAAGGAAAGAATTGTAAAGGGCAAGTTGGGCTTCCTAAAGAAAATTGAAAAGAGTAGTGAGGAGAGATGGGCAAAGAAAATACTGCAAGAAAGTGGAAACAAGTCCACCTGGGGGAAAAAGTTAGAGAGGTGGAAAAGGAGAGAACACCTGAGGGAAGAGTGGAGTGAAATGGAGATCAGGGATGTGAAGAAGGCAGAAGAAAGGAACGGACAAGTCAAATGGCAGGAAGGAGTGGCAATTAAGTCAACGCTAAAATGGTACAGTAGGAAACAGAAACCAGAGGGAGTACACTGGCATGTAGGAGACTGGGGGAGCAAACTGTTGTTTAAAGCAAGAACAGGAACCCTGGAGGTAAACGGCAGGAACAGGGACGGGGGAAACCCAGGAACTGTAGCTGTAGGACAGGGCAGAAAGAAACAGTAGAACATCTAATAGTGGAATGCAGCAACTATGAGAGGCAGAGAGGGGAGTTAGTGGCAGGAGTAGTGATGGTAATAGGCGGAGAGGAGTGGGCTTGGAGGCTAGAGGAGGAAAACGGGGCGATCTGCACGGTGTTGGGGCTGTATGGAGACAAAAAGGAAACAGAAAGAAGAATGGTAAAGTTGGCAAAAGTGTTCGATCCTCGCGCAGTGCTGGGAAAAAAGGGCACAAATGTCTGAATAAGTGAACATAAGTGGCTTTATTTCAGGCTAGAAAATAACATAAGACTGAAAAGGAAGGTGTGTGAATAATAAGAAGGGAGGAACGAGAGGAGGAGGACCTAAGAAGCGATACAAAGCGTTACAGGTCAAAAGAAGAAGAAGAAGAAGTAACCATAGCGCCTATTCCACCCCACACCCACTTTTCCCTCGGGCCGAGACATATACAGTAAAAAATGCGGCATCAGCGCTCGCTGAGTGGCAGTAGCACGTGGTAAAACACTTCATTACAAAGCTATTAATTTATTGAAATTTTCAGTGCCCTTAAACTACTAGCTTTTTATTCGTTTATGGGAAAAAAGCCCATTTTTCGTTATCTGTCTCCGTATTTCGCACAAAACAACAAATTTTCGCGTTATTTGACTGTTACTTCCTCTGTATAGCATGTATGATATGTGTTTGCTTGCAAAATACTTTTTCAGTGGATTTGGAAATAACAAATGTTAGTCATCATCAAAATACCTAACGAAAATTAGAGTTGATTGATATATTTTTTTTGGTTACCCATTAAAACAATTATCTATATTCTAAATCTAAGGTTTAAAACAGAAAACGAATCAGTTTAAGGAGTAACTAAAGTGCACGTTCACCTAACTAACTATTACACGTAGTGACATGAAATAATCACAGTGTTGGCCACGTTGAAGCTTTTGTGTAAATGACAAATATAATGCAGTCAACTTGAATATTACAGTTTACAAGAGCAGCAAAAATCATGTCACACGTGTAAAATTTAGTTAGTTGAACGTGCGCTAGTTACTCCCCGAGAAAATGGACAGGGAACCGTTTCCGCATATTCCAATTTTGGTCTAATCATAGTGGTTATTATCTTTTTCATCATATCCTTATCCATGTAGTGGTGAAGTAGCAAGAAGAACCTAAGAAGCGATACAAAGTGGAACAGGTCAAAAGAAGAAGAAGGCCTTCACCGCCAGGCGGGGTGGGGTGGGGGTCACTAATGCAGCCCTCACCAACCCTGGAGGAAGAATACACGTAAAAGCTGAAAATTTAATGTACGTACATAAATCGAAATGAAACTCAAAACTCGTACGTAGCTATCAGGTAATTCTTTTTTTAGCAATCCATTACGATGACAGATATATTTTACCTTTAAAAAAAGCTTGTAATCCGTGTGACAGACGTAAGCCTCTTCCAGAAGGCCATCTGTGAGTATCTGAGTGATCCACTACAAGTATTCGTTCACGCCCGCCGCGGCACGTACCCCCCAGCAGCCTGCTGCTCGGCGTCGGCGGGGCGGTGCTGCGGCTGTGCTAGCTGGTGCTGTGCTGTGCTGTGTTGCAGTGCTCCGCCGCCGCCCCCGCTACGCCCGGCACCTGCCCGGATACAAAAGAGGTGTGGAGGTGCAGGACTGGCAAGTCGACCAGGATCAAACCACCTAAACTTTGACAAGTAAGTAAAAACTTATTACATTGAAGGTGGAGAGAACAAAGAATAGAGCAAGGCCAATAAGAACACAGGATTTTACCGGGGTCTGAGTGCCAAATTATTGGTCACAAGACCAGCTGACTGACTCCCTGCGGCAGGTGTGCTGGCAGGAGGCTGCAGGGCTGGACAGCAGGTGTGCTGGCAGGAGGCTGCAGGGCTGGACAGCAGGTGTGCTGGCAGGAGGCTGCAGGGCTGGACAGCAGGTGTGCTGGCAGGAGACTGCAGGGCTGGACAGCAGGTGTGCTGGCAGGAGGCTGCAGGGCTGGACAGCAGGTGTGCTGGCAGGAGGCTGCAGGGCTGGACAGCAGGTGTGCTGGCAGGAGGCTGCAGGGCTGGACAGCAGGTGTGCTGGCAGGAGACTGCAGGGCTGGACAGCAGCATGAGTGGCCAAGACAAGCAGGAGCAGACTGCTGCAGGGGGCAGGAGGGTCAGTGGTCATCAGATGAAGCAACTTGCTGCTGGCAACTCCAGCAACAAAGGAGAGAGGAAGTTTGTGTGTCTGGAGTGTGGAAAAGAATTCACCTCAAAGGATGGCCTCAGATATCACACCTTTACACACACTGGTGTGAAGAACTATGAATGTAAGGAATGTGGGAAAAAATTCATCAGGAAGAATACCCATGATAGACACACCCTTACACACACTGGTGTGAAGAACTATGAATGTAAGGAATGTGGGAAAAAATTCATCCAGAAGTGTGACCTTGATACACACACCCTGAGACACACTGGTGTAAAGAACTATGAATGTAAAGAATGTGGGAAAAAGTTCATCCGGAAGAGTGACCTTGATAGACACACCCTTACACACACTGGTGTGAAGAACTATGAATGTAAAGAATGTGGGAAAAAATTCAGCCGGAATAGTGACCTTGATACACACACCCTTACACACACTGGTGTGAAGAACTATGAATGTAAGGAATGTGGAAAAAAATTCATCCAAAAGTGTACCCTTGATAGACACACCCTTACACACACTGGTGTAAAGAACTATGAATGTAAGGAATGTGGGAAAAAATTCAGCCGGAATAGTGACCTTGATAGACACACCCTTACACACACTGGTGTAAAGAACTATAAATGTAAGGAATGTAGGAAAAAATTCATTCGGAAGAGTGACCTTGATAGACACACCCTTACACACACTGGTGTGAAAAAACAAAAATGTAGCATATGTAGGAAATGTAAGAAAAAATTCATCCCAAAGGATAGGGCCTACCCTTGATACATGCACCCTTAGACACATTGGTGTAAAAAACTATGAAAGTAAAAATGTGGACATTTTTTTTTTAGCTGTAAGGATAGCCTTATTCAATACATCATTACACACTGCTGTAAAAAGTCATGAGTGTGAAGAGTGCGGGATGAGATTCACTTGGAAGTCAACCCTTACCAAACAGGTCGCCAGGCATTATAGCCCTAGAGAGTTCAAGTGTGATGTTTGTGGAAAGCTCTCTAAGATGAAGAAAGACATTACCAGCCACATGAAGACCCACTTCTGAAGTGTGTCTGTTTACAGTATATTGATCAGTGTTAGCAGCAGCTGAGCTATAAAAGGAAAGGGAAGTGAAGGAGAGGTAAAAGTGATCTTGTAAGACAAAGAAGAAAGAAGGCTTGCATGTGAAGCGATTAAAGGAGAGGAGCCATTGGAAAAAGAGAAAGGGAAATACTGATGGATGACTTTCCACAACTGTGGCAACTGCACTTTGGCATTGAGCAGGGGTCTCCAAACTTTTCAGGTGGAGGGCCACATTAAAGATATTGGGACATCTTTGCAGCCTCAGGAAAAATAGTGTCACCTTCATAAATTTAATGAACTCAAAAGTAAAGTAAAACAAATGGAAGATATTCAAAACAAAACGATGGCATTGATTAACGAAAAACAAAAATATACCTGCCTTACTTAACATTATAGAAACCAATTATAAGAATGGATTTCAAATGCTTGATAATTAGACTTGACTCGCTTCATTTTGGAAAGTGTTTGTTCACACAGGTATGTTGTACCAAAAATGGACACAAAACTACAAGCAAGTTGTTTCAAAACTGGAAACTGCTCTCGCTTCAAAACTTTATAAAACTCATCAGATTTCCTTCTTTATATCTGTCTTTAAATCAGTCATCTGCCTAGAGATCAACAATTTCCATTTGAAACTGATTTGGAGGATTTTCAACATTGCAGTTTAATAGATTTTGAAAGAGCCTAATTTCATTTGCTTTGGCATCAAAATCAGAAAATTGCTCCTGAAACTGTTTTTTCAAGTCTAAAATTATTTTATTTGCAAGTAAGGAAGAAAATTTGACTTATGGCTGAACCCTCAGGCTGGTGTGCTGAGTGTTTGGTGTGTAGGGGGGTGGGGGTGGGGGGCTTTTACCCCAATAATATGGTGAATCTTTTATTGCTGCTTCCTTTTTTCTCCCATTTGATAGTTTTAAGTTTATAAGAGTGTTTTGAGATACTATTTGTTGTGCAAATGAATAATAACCATAATGTGGTCATAATAAAGTGAAGATTAGTACGTATTATTCACATGCCCATATTTCATTTCCTACTGATCTTCTGTTGTCATAGATTTTTTGCTGATGTTCAAACCTAGAAAATCATAGGAAATAGTATAGAGATCAAAACAACTGTGAAAGCAGGCATGAAATGTGTTCACGGCTGCAGTTGGTGTAAGCCTGTGGCTCACCACCAGTGGCAGCAAGAGGCGCACCTAACATCACCATAGCCGATCCAGGATTCAGGATGTTTCCCAAGTAAAAGGAGGTATAATTGTATTTCATAAAGAATCCTTATAACCAAAAACGAATTAAAATCATGAGTATTCTTTTTCTTGAACAGAACATTGAATAAACAACAGAACAATAATATGAAAATACGTATAGCCACCGTTGCCAGATTATCGGACTCAGAGCACAGTATTTACCGGTTTCTGACGCCTAACTATTGCCAAGAAACATCAGGATCTAACTCTTTTAACAATAACTATAAATTAGTTTCGTTATTGGAGCCCAGAAGAGAGTTTTGGGGCAGAGAGTCGGGAAATATAAGCGGCTGAGTACGACAATCTGGCAACAGTGTGGGCCCAAGGCAGCAGCGTACACCATTTTGCAGGTATCACATGCCTTGAATAGCATATTTTTACTGCGCGAAGCAGGTGATGTGACTTATTGTGACTTCGTGAGCTTATTTATATATCTATTTGTGTATATTTCATGGAGGCAAAACTTACATTATTAGTTTCATTTTTACTATTGACATAAATTTGTGACTGTTTTTCACAATAGAATTTCACTCAAATAAGTGAATCAGACACCACAGAAATATTACCAGTGTGTGTATGAATGAATATGAAGATAAGCACATACTTTGATTTAACTCTAGGATGTCTCGCGGATCATTTGTAAATAAAAACAAAATATCTGGATAGGCTACTCTGTAGCCCACTACCAGCTATGGCTGCCCAAAAAGTCTCTCTACCAAGTTTGTACCCCACATTTGGTGATGTTAGGTGCGCCTGTGGCGCAGTGCAAGCTGTCACGCGTATTCATTGAAAATATATTAGATAAACTCTGGTATGAAAACATCATCGTCATCATTAGAAACAAGTGAAACGATGCCATTGATCAATATTTTATAGAGAAAAAAGACGTTTTAAGAATTCGGTTGCATGCTGTGACGCTGAGTAGCTAGGGAAATGTTCCTAATGAATGCGTGTTGTCCTTGATGAGTGACAATATGAGAAATTGTGTTGGTTCATCTTCTTGTATGGACAAGAAAGAGCACTCTGGCGGATCATGATAGGGAGATGGAAAAGTCTCAAGATATCGATGACGCACATCACACACAACCAAGGTCAGTTGCCCATATCCACAACGTAAACAAACCAGCCGCCCTGTATTCACATCTTTTGACCTGTTACGCTTTGTACCGCTTCTTTGGTCCTCCTTCTCATGGTGCCGTTTGCAAAAGTAAGGGCTGATGTGGCTGTGCAGCTGTCACTCAAATTATGGACTTGTTGCTACAGTTAATTGGAAGGAAGAAGCTGTTGTGGGTACGATCATGGCTTCAAAGACGAGAGGACAGGAGTGTTTACCCAAACCAACAACTCTCTCCTGGTTTGCTGTGCGGGCAACTGCGGTTGCTCCTTGCTTCAAGATGGCGCCACTTTAAACATTCGCCTGCGTCAGAACGGGCTGGGCCGACCATCAGGCCCCACCGGGAAGAAGCCTTTGGCCGACCATCAGGATCCACCAGGAAGAAGCCTACTGGCGCAATAGGCCGCGACGTAAAAGAAAAAAAAAAAAGGTTGGAGGAAAACATGTAAAATGTTTTTTATGTGAATGTTTTTGGGATAAGGGACACGTTAATGGAATTCCCATTAATTTAAATGTGGAAGTTCGTTTTTGTTTACGAGTGTTTTGATTTACCGTTTACCGTTGATGAGGTTTCAGGCCCTGCCCCGCCGCTGATGCAGCGCTCTACGAGGGCCGTCAACAATTATAACGTTAGCCTCAGTAATAGTCTTCGATGCACTTATTCTCAAACATCGTAGTGAGTGAGTGAGTGTCTTAATTGCTTTCACGAATAATATCACATATAACCATTAGTTCAGTTTTCATGTCTAATATTTTCCTTATAGTATCACAATTAAATATCCAACGATTATTTCCAACACACTGAACATTCATCACACACAATTTATCATTGAGTACAGACATTGATTAATAGCCATGATTGGTCATGTTACGAATTCTCTCAATTTCAGTCTGGAGAACTACACAACACTGGTCGTTGGCTGAGTGGTTGATTTCAGGCTTCTTGTACCTCACACAATTTATGCATTTCTTCTCAGCCATGGTGCACTCCTGTGATTTATGATTGCCACAGCATTTGAAACAATTTGGGGCGTCTCCATTGGTCTTGGCAGCACAGTTGGCCTCAAGATGGCTGTATCTCTGACAATGATAGCATATAATTGCATGGTATCTGTCTCTCACTGTGTATATTCCCCATTTTAATTTTAACTTGTTGTGATTCTTGTGAGTCAGCTCTTACAGTTGGATCGCTCCTCAGAATGTAGTGCATCGTGCCGGCAGCTGCAGGCTTACTAAAAACCAGCTCAATCTTATCCTCAACACCCTCAATTGTGTGTAAGAACTCATTGCGGTCTAAGATGGTCTCTTTTATTTTTTCCTTGGTCTCCTCTTTATGTACATTGCATATCATGATCTTTGGTTTCATCTTTCCCACACTCTTGGTATTAATTTGCTCAACAGACTCCAGTTTTTGAGCAGCCTCATCCCTTGTGTTCTCATTATCAAAGTTCATGACAATATTACCTCCATTAGTGAATCATGAATCAGTTATTTGAATGCCATTCAATGCCTGGGAGACTGCATCCTTCATTTCTGTTGCCTTCTTTCCTGTGTAGAAGAAGCCTTCACGACCAGAATATTCTTCTTGACTTTCCTGTCTTTCTTCGCCACCTCGGCCCAACTCAGCGCCTTGTCAGCAGCAAGGGCGTCAGCAACTGACCCCAGGCCCTCCTACATCCTCTCAGCCCTTGATTCAACTTCATCTTTTACCACAGATATTTCTTTAGATAATTCTTGCTTGAATTCATCCAATTTCTCCACAGTTTTGGTAGCCAGAGATGCTTTATGGAGGCATGGGTTGCAAATCCAATTAATTTTAGGTATATTCTCCTGCTTAATTCCAGACAGATGAGCACATGTCACATGACACCATTTAGGGCACAGACAGCATCCAATCCACTTATCGCCTGTGGGATACCTACAAACGTAACAAAAGTCCCCCATGCCCCTGGCTCCGCCAGCCATGTCGACACAGCACTTTAGGGAGCTAGGTGTAACACATCCGCTCTGCACGATGACTCACTCACTACTCCAACAAAAGTCTGGAACGAATTAAACTCGTAAACCGAGGTATGACTGTACCTGGAAATTATACGTAGCCACCTCGCGTGAGGTTGACACTTACATTATGTGTTGTATTGTTGTCTCTGAACACAGTGCAGTAATGAATAGCTCCTGGAAAATTTAAGGCAAATATGCAGGAGGAGCAGGTATGCTTTTTCAAGTTGACAGGCTGTCTGTTATGTATTGTTACTGCCCGACTGTGTTGAGGTGAAAATTCAGCTGCTCCTGCATGATTACAGAGCAATAGTTCTTACCTTGTTGAGTGCCAATAGGTTACTGTCTTGGGGGGGTCAGGGTGTGTGAAGCCCCTGTTTTAAGGTGGGGAGGTAGAGGGGGCAAAGCCTCCCCGTTATGGGTTGGGTTAGTTGAGAAATAGTTCTTGTCCTATTAAGCAGCGATAGGTTACTTTTGGCAGGGTGGGGCGCGCTGTGGGGAATATTAATCCAACATATTTACCAAGAAAGTTAACTTTTTATAGTCTTAAGTGAAAATATCCACAAGCTCCTCCCACTAGGGTGGAGCCATTTCTCCCCGCCGAGGAGTCATATTGGCGTTCTGGTATTGAGGGGTGGAGTTGTGAGGCCCTCGGCTAATTCAGTGAGAAATCAGGCCTCGTATCTTTCACCCTTAGGTTACTCTGGTCGACTTGAGGGTATGGTCATGATCAGATCTAATCCCTCAAGAGATAAGAATACCCCACTCTCTCTCTCTCTCTCTCTCTCTCTCTCTCTCTCTCTCTCTCTCTCTCTCTCTCTCTCTCTCTCTCTCTCTCTCTCTCTCTCTCTCTCTCTCTCTCTCTCTCTCTCTCTCTCTCTCTCTCTCTCTCTCTCTCTCTCTCTCTCTCTCTCTCTCTCTCTCTCTCTCTCTCTCTCTCTCTCCTCTCTCTCTCTCTCTCTCTCTCTCTCTCTCTCTCTCTCTCTCTCTCTCTCTCTCTCTCTCTCTCTCTCTCTCTCTCTCTCTCTCTCTCTCTCTCTCTCTCTCTCTCTCTCTCTCTCTCTCTCTCTCACGTGATATTTAAAGAAACAAAATGAGAAACATGCATATATGTATTCAGGTAAATTTACAAATAAATATATATACAAATGACCAAGGCAGGCCAAGAGAGCGACTGAGAGAGAGAGAGAGAGAGTCATGTTTAATTTCATTTCATGGGATTTGCTACCCTTTCCATCTAATGGTCAGAAAAGTCAAATTTAGTGTGGACATCAGTATTTTGTACATCCTTTGAACCGAGCATGGTCAGCCACTTACCAATAAGGAAAGTTGTGGGCTCCACCAGCTTCAAGTAGTGGGAGGGGCTTGTGGACGTTTTCGTATGACAGACTATACTGGTTTGTGCAGAAAACTATCTCCTCACCAAAAAACTTCCTATTTTGCTCCTGAAAGAATAGTCTTGTCTTGAAAATAACACGCCTAATTATGCTGCAAAATTACCAGTTTAAAAAACTTCAATACAATGACGTATCAAGGATTATGAACTTGAGCGCAGCGCAGCACACCCTCCCTCGCTGACTGATCGTTTGGAACCTTCATGAGTTAACATTGGAAATTGAAAAAGTCAACCTTTTAATGGTTTTCAGAAGAAAAATATCTCCATAAGATAAACATTATATTTTGCCAAGAAATAGTCAGTTTTTCAAAATTGGTGGGCTGCAGTAATGTCCATAGTTCCCCTTCAGTTTGGTAAATATCCATAGCTTCAATGGTCTCACAATGGGGTATGTAACTTTTCTGGTAGGTTTTGATGTGTTTTTATTCAGCATGCTAACTGTGGAAAGCATCAGTTTCCTGAACCTGCTTCTCCCTTTAAAGAAAATCGTGATTTCTGTGAAAAAATAATGCTATTTAATAGGAAACACATCAATACTTGCCAAAAGTTTAGCAGTTTTGTCCCCACAATAAGCATAACTAAGTAAACAAACAATAAGCCCTCACTATACTTGTCAGCTTCACCTGTACCTCTATCTGTAGGTCCCTGGACCTTCCTGCAGCAAAGGCCACAGCTCCGCCTGTACCTGTCCCTCTGAGTCCCTGGACCTTCCTGCAACACTCCCTGCAGCAAAGGCCACAGCTCCACCTGCACCTGTCCCTCTGAGTCCCTGGACCTTCCTGCAACACTCCCTGCAGCAAAGGCCACAGCTCCACCTGTACCTGTCCCTCTGAGTCCCTGGACCTTCCTGCAACACTCCCTGCAGCAAAGGCCACAGCTCCACCTGTACCTGTCCCTCTGAGTCCCTGGACCTTCCTGCAACACTCCCTGCAGCAAAGGCCACAGCTCCACCTGTACCTGTCCCTCTGAGTCCCTGGACCTTCCTGCAACACTCCCTGCAGCAAAGGCCACAGCTCCACCTGTACCTGTCCCTCTGAGTCCCTAGACCTTCCTGCAACACTCCCTGCAGCAAAGGCCACAGCTCCACCTGTACCTGTCCCTCTGGGTCCCTGGACCTTCCTGCAACACTCCCTGCAGCAGGTGTGCTGGCAGGAGGCTACAGGGCTAGACAACAAGTGTGCTGGCAGGAAACTGCAAGGCTGGACAGCACCAAGACCAGTTAACTGACTCCCTGCAGCAGATGTGCCAGCAGGAGGCTGCAGGGCTGGACAGCAGGTGTGCCAGCAGGAGGCTGCAGGGCTGGACAGCAGCATGAGTGGCCAGGACAAGCAGGAGCAGACTGCTGCAGGGGGCAGGAGGGTCAGTGGTCATCAGATGAAGCAGCTGTCTACTGGCACCTCCAGCAACAAAGGAGAGAGGAAGTTTGTGTGTCTGGAGTGTGGAAAAGAATTCACCACAAGGGGAGGCCTCAGATATCACACCTTTACACACACTGGTGTGAAGAACTATGAATGTAAGGAATGTGGGAAAACATTTATTAGTAAGAGTCAACTTGATACACACACCTTTACACACACTGGTGTGAAAAACTATGAATGTAAGGAATGTGGGAAAAATTTCGTTAGGAAGAGTACCCTTGATATACACACCCTTAGACACACTGGTGTGAAGAACTTTGAATGTAAAGAATGTGGGAAAAAATTCATCCAGAAGTGTATCCTTGATACACACACCCTTACACACACTGGTGTGAAGAACTATGAATGTAAGGAATGTGGGAAAAAGTTCAGCCTGAAGAGTAACCTTGAAGCACACACCCTTACACACACTGGTGTAAAGAACTTTGAATGTAAGAAATGTGGGAAAAAATTCATTAGGAAGAGTCACCTTGATACACACACCCTTACACACACTGGTGTCAAGAACTATGAATGTAAGGAATGTGGGAAAAAATTCATCCAGAAGGTTCACCTTGATTTACACACCCTTACACACACTGGTGTTAAGAACTATGAGTGTAAGGAATGTGGGGAACGATGCACCACAAAACAGGGTCTTAAATATCACAGCCTTATGCACACTGGTGTAAAAAACTATGAATGTAAGGAATGTGGGAAAAAGTTCATCATAAAGTTTCACCTTGATAGACACACTCTTACACACACTGGTGTAAAGAACTATGAATGTCAAGAGTGTGGAAAAAAGTTTGGACGCAAGAGTAACCTTAAAAGCCACAGCCGTACCCACACTGGTGTAAGAAACTATGAATCCCAAGAATGTGGGGATGAATTTATCCAGAAGAGTCAGCTTGCTACACACACCCTTACACACTCGGGTGTAAAGAGTCATGAGTGTGAAGAGTGCGGGAAGAGATTCAGTATGGCTTCATACCTTAACCGACACTTGTACAAGCATATATACGACCATAGAGAGTTGAAGTGCGATGTTTGTGGTCAGTTCTTCAAGACAAAGCCTGAAATTAGAAGACACATGAAGACCCACTTCAGGGATGTGTCTTCCTAAGCTGTGATCTTGTAATGTCTCACGGCTCTTCTCCCCGGCACTGGGTCACCCTCCATGTATTACTGTGTCTGTCCTCTCCATCTGGCCGTCACCCTAGTGCCCAGTGACCGTCTTGGCTCATTATTTACTATTTTTCCATTTTTCCATGCTCGCTCCTCCATCCCCACCACTGTCACATCCCATCAAGTGTCCTTGCAGATTCACGGCTCCTCCTTAGAGAGTAACACTTCCCATTACCTCCATTTACTTTGACCATCTTGACACAACTTACATACAGCTTCATGGACCAAATGCTGACCCCTTAATTGTGTTGTACTCTGGTATTCTGAAAAAATACATAACAATTACATTTCCAGTTGCTCTGTTTTTTATCCTCACTTGTCTTGAAGATTGACTCAAAGTTAGTGTTTTGAAACCATCTTATCAAATTTACTTTCATACTGTGAATGTTTCTGGCACACGACCAACACGTGAATATGCAGACATTGGCACAAGGCACGTCACCATCACATAGTGCCGACTGTCCTGGTCCTTGGTAGAAAAAGAGTATTTAGCGCTGAATTACCTGTACTATATATGTGTTGTTTGCAGACTCAGCAAATACATGAGACTGTTCAGATTGAAAAGAACTCTCTCTCTCTCTCTCTCTCTCTCTCTCTCTCTCTCTCTCTCTCTCTCTCTCTCTCTCTCTCTCTCATCACTGACAACCTCGATCCCTCCTTCAGCAACAACTTTGAACGTGTCATGTCCCTCGCCAAGCGGCCAAGGCTGTCCTGCTGCTGCTGATGATGATGATGTCATTTGGGAGAGTTCAGTTCAGTGTCTAATGGAAGACGCTATTAGTACCAAGAGTGTTGGAAAGATGAAACCAAAGATCATGATATGCAATGTTCATAAAGAGGAGACCAAGGAAAAAGTAAAGGAGGCCATCTTGGACCGCAATGACTTCTTACACACAATTCAGGGTGGGGAGAATAAAATTGAGCTGATTTTTAGTATGCCTGCAGCCGGCACACGCGCGGACCCACGGAAAAGAGTTTGGGGGGCCGATGCCAGGATTTTTTGCAGGTGTAAGGGGCATTAGTGTAATGCCCCGACGAGCTTATTTTCTATCCTTCCTATTTCTCAACACGTCCTCTGCGTGTATCGAAATAACACGAGAAATTAATCAAGACAAAGTGAGGGTATTCCCCGGCTGCCTGGGATTGAACCCGCGACCAGCGTGACGGGAGAGCCACTCCTTACCGAGTCGGTCAAAGAGGTACCCCACTGGCTAAGTGGGTTATGGGAGGCTCGTTCATCAGGCCATCGCCGCACTACACGGCTTTCACCCCTATGTAGATTAATTTCTGTGTGTTGACAATGTCCCTTTGAGACATACCTCCAACTCCCATTTTCTATCAACCTCGGAGCATGGGCCATCCTACCTGTTACCCCTTCGGGGAAACTCAACAGAACTGCAGGAGAGGATGCCCACCGCTATGCCACCACTGTAATGCCCCGACGAGCTTATTTTCCATCCTTTCTATTTCCCAACACGGCCTCTGCGTGTATCGAAACACACGAGAAATTAATCAAGACAAGGAGAGGCGGGTATTCCCCGGCTGCCTGGGATTGAACCCGAGACCAGCGTGGCGGGAGAGCCACTCCTTACCGAGTCGGCCAAAGAGGTGCCCCCCTGGCTAACTGGGTTATGGGAGGCTCGTTCATCAGGCCGTCGCCGCACTACATTAGCACTATACCGGTTCGCCATTCTCGACGGTCCTGCTCGTGAATAACTGGTGCACTGACCTGAATCAGTGGGCATAATGACCCTGGACTTGGCGCCAAAGCATTCCAGGGCGGCCAGTGTTCCAGTGTTCCTCTTCGGATCCGAATGAGACGGCCGATTCCTCTGAGAAAAAGCATTGTTAAAGCCGCAGCGCGCTTTTGAGCTAGTTTTTTCTGCATCCGCTCAACTATTTTGGGGCAGTTTTTACATCTACTTTTTTTTTTTTTTGGGGGGGGGGGGGGAACTCTTGAACAACCTTCCTTCATCTGCATTTCCTCCTGCCAATGACTTGACCTCTTTACCACGTTTACTATCCTTTCCTCATCCTCCCTCATCTTCATCCCACACTTTCCTTCCTTCCTTCCTTCACTTCTCCCTTCCGTCCTTCCCTCACTTTTTGCTTCCTTCCTTCCTTTCTTCCATGTTTACTATCCTTTCCTCATCCTCCCTCATCTTCATCCCACACTTTCCTTCCTTCCTTCCTTCCGTCCTTCCCTCACTTTTTGCTTCCTTCCTTCCTTTCTTCCACGTTAACTATCCTTTCCTCATCCTCCCTCATCTTCATCCCACACTTTCCTTCCTTCCTTCCTTCCGTCCTTCCCTCACTTTTTGCTTCCTTCCTTCCTTTCTTCCATGTTTACTATCCTTTCCTCATCCTCCCTCATCTTCATCCCACACTTTCCTTCCTTCCTTCCTTCACTTCTCCCTTCCGTCCTTCCCTCACTTTTTGCTTCCTTCCTTCCTTTCTTCCACGTTAACTATCCTCTCCTCATCCTCCCTCATCTTCATCCCACACTTTCCTTCCTTCCTTCCTTCCGTCCTTCCCTCACTTTTTGCTTCCTTCCTTCCTTTCTTCCACGTTAACTATCCTTTCCTCATCCTCCCTCATCTTCATCCCACACTTTCCTTCCTTCCTTCCTTCCGTCCTTCCCTCACTTTTTGCTTCCTTCCTTCCTTTCTTCCACGTTAACTATCCTTTCCTCATCCTCCCTCATCTTCATCCCACAACCAATGGATATTTGACTTTTATTTGTGATACTGTGAAAAGGAAAGATATACTGTGACTATGAGGATGCCAAGTTTATTAAAAGGATGTCAGTAGACTATTCAACGGTAAACAGTAAACGGTAAAGATCGAGGACCGTGGCTAAAAGTACTCAGCCCAGCGATCGAGCCATCTGCCCATCCACGCCAGAGCGGCCAGACACAAAGCAGACAATTTTTTTACAGTAAAGGAGACAGCTCAAGGGCAAAAGAGAAAAATAAAATAAGAAAATAAAATAAAAGCCTGCTAATTGCTGCTCCTATAAAAGAGAGTAGTAAAGAAAGTGGAGAGGTGTCTTGATACTCTCCTCTTGAAGGAGATTGATCGATTGATAGTTTATTGGGTAAAGATTCGTATTAGGTCCGTGCCAGTATCTCATAATCTACTTTATGAAACATCACTATCTCTTCATATATCTTTTCTACAAACCTTCAACAGTCATGGAAACGCTTTGAAAATCCAATTCAAGGACTTTTTTTTTACTCTTGCAAATAGGGGATAATGTTTACGAAAGCGCGTCGCCTCCTCTGCTGGCCGCGGCGACGCTGCAGCGCCGCAGCCGTAAAATAGCTTGCAGGGCTTCTCCAACCGAACTTTACGACCTACTAACGGGGGCTGCGCCCCTCCACCCCTTCTAACACGCCCCCCCCTCATGTATATGTGACTTATTTCAGCGAGGAGGTATTTCTCGCAACACCGGCTGCACAGTCGCCGCGGCCAGCAGAGGAGGCGACGCTTTCGTAAACATTATCCCATATTTTCAAGAGTAAAAAAAAAGTCCTTGAATTGGATTTTCAAAGCGTTTCCATGACTGTTGAAGGTTTGTAGAAAAGATATATGAAGAGATACTGATGTTTCATAAGGTAGATAATGAGATACTGGCACGGACCTAAAACGAATCTTAACCGTTTATCGTTACAAGTAAAACAACAAAGGAGAAGGGAGGAGCATGCCATCCCAACCCCCAGGCAGTAATTAAAGAGGTCAAGTTATTGGCAGGAGGAAATGCAGATGAAAGATAATAAGTTTTCATCGAATGGAACAAGCTGCCACCTCTGTACAAAAAAATATTATTGCTAAGGATGGTTTTAAGGAGTCAACAAAGTCACAGTTCATGTATACTGTCTTCCAAGAAAGCAATAAATTAACCAATCAATCAACCAATCAACTGGACCTCCCGAGAGTGAGACTGGCCAACGCGCAGGCCCCGAGCGCGCCAAATCCACCCATGTAAATTCCTACCACATAAACCCCTGCCATGTAAACCCCTGCCATGTAAATTCCTACCACGTAAACCCCTGCCATGTAAACCCCTGCCATGTAAATTCCTACCACGTAAACCCCTGCCATGTAAACCCCTGCCATGTAAACCCCTGCCATGTAAATTCCTACCACGTAAACCCCTGCCATGTAAATTCCTACCACGTAAACCCCTGCCATGTAAACCCCTGCCATGTAAATTCCTACCATGTAAACCCCTGCCATGTAAATCCCTCCCACGTTGACTCCTGCCATGTAAACTCACAGCCATTTAACCCTCCTTACTTCAGCTTTACCTTGCATGATGAAGTGGGTGAGGATTGACTGATATAACCCCCTGCCATGTAAATCCACTGCCATGTAAACTCCTGCCATGTAAATCCACTACCATGCAAACTCCTGCCATGTAAAGCTCTGGGTGTTAGGCTAGGATGTCCCTCCTTGACGGCCCTACACTTGCCTTTAGTGATAGGTTTAGATGCGTGGGAGTCAGTGCTCATAAAGGGTGCCTCATCTCAGCCTGTCCCATATTTTTTTTATTTTTTTTATTAATTTTTTACAGCAAAGGAGACGGCTCAAGGGCAACAGAAAGAGTGCAGTGAAAAATAAGCCTGCTATGCAAAAATCTTACTGGTCATATTCAATACAGCAAGAGGTTTGATACATTCTGAATTAATCTGGTAACTTTCTTTCACAAATTGCTTATTTTCCCCTTTCCCTAACCTAACCTAACCTAACCCTGAATGACGAAGGCAACTATACAAAAATGGGCGTCATGTTGAAAAATTTATGTAGACAAAAACCTGGAAATCGCTAAAAATGACTTAGGTGATTATTTTATGAGGGTGACGATTATTATTACCTAAGTATATGTGACAAGATCTTTGCTATGAGACAGGTAAGAACTGTCTGGCTGGAGGATGTCTTGGGACCATATTACAAGTCAAATCCAAGAAGTTTCTGGTCCCTACAGAATTATTCATCCTGAACTCTATAGGAACCCGAAACTTCTCGAATTTGTCTTGTAATACAGCCCTTAGACCAAAATCATACCACAGTGTTATGTAGACCATTTTCATCAGCTGTAGACTAACCTAACCCGCACACACAGGGTCATGGTGCGCACACGAGCCGAGGGGACGGTGAAGGTGGCGGCCGCAAAGGCTCCAAGGAAGGTGTTCAGCTCTTCTTCCTCTGGTGGCTCCTCTTCCTCCTCCACCTCCTCCTCCTCCACCACTCCTTCTAAAGGCTCAAAGTAAGTATCCAGATTTTGTATTTAAAGGAAAAAAGCAGTCCTTCTTTCTTGGCAGCTTTCACACGTGTTTATTTAGAGTGGCTGTTTTTGGGTTGGGCCTCGTGGCTTAAGATGGGGCTCTAACCGCCTCACTCTTTCTCATTCCCGTTGCTTGACGCTCTGACCCACAAGACTGCCACACCACACATAGTCTAAATTAACCCTTTAACCCGGTAGGTGCGGGGATCATGTTTCGTAATGGTCCCTCTAAGCGAGAAAAATGAGAAAAAAATCATCACTCACACAAACCATTTCATAATATGTATCAAAGCATTTGTGATCAGTTTATGTATCATCTATTTTGGGGGGGTTAAATCATGGCACAAATTTGGCCCATCGCTGGTACATGGTAAAGCTAACAAATTTGGCCCGTCGCTGCTACCGGGTTGACTGTGGATTTCCTACAGTCAGACCTCACCAAGCTACAGGAATGGAACAAAAAGTGGCTGCTACAATTCAATGAAGAAAAATGTAAAGTCATGTACCTTGGGAGGGGATATCCAGCATACCAATACCACATGGGAAACACTCCACTATCCACCACAGAGGCAGAGAAAGCCCTGGGAGTGTATGTTACCAGGCTACCAGTGAAGGGATATCCAGCACACCAATACCACATGGGAAACACTCCACTATCCACCACAGAGGCAGAGAAAGACCTGGGAATGTGTGTTACCAGGCTACCAGTGAAGGTATATCCAGCACACCAATACCACATGGGAAACACTGCATTATCCACCACAGAGGCAGAGAAAGCCCTGGGAGTGTATGTTACCAGGCTACCAGTGAAGGGATATCCAGCACACCAATACCACATGGGAAACACTCCACTATCCACCACAGAGGCAGAGAAAGACCTGGGAATGTGTGTGACCAGGCTACCAGTGAAGGTCAAATCCGTGCCAATCACAGCGGACGGGTTAAGGGCTGGAAAAATAAGAAATAGAAAAGTTCCACTGGCAACATTTAATATATTGTTCTTTATGACAGTGTTTTGTGTCCACATGAATGAGTTAACAGACTTGTGTGAAGCTGATAATAATTGTGTGTTACTATTAAGTTCCACTGATATATTTTAATCACAGGCCATATTTCCAGTTACCTAAATAGTTTCATATTGTTTATTTATCTGTATGTCTTCATTAATGTGTATATTAACTTTCTTTTGAACCCACAATTATTTATTTGTTTATTTTATTTTTATTTTGTTATTATTATTTTTTTATTCCTTAGGACGAACACCTCCGCACTCTTGTCGCTCTCCCTCCCTGTAGCCTTGTAGCTTGGGGACCTTGTGGGAAATAAGTTTCTGGCTGGGAAAATTTCTCTTAAACTAGAAAATTCATTCATATCCTACTGAAAGGTTTTGCATGCTCCCCCCCCCTTCCTTTTGACAGGGACATTGATATCCTGCCCCCTCCCTGACAGGACAAGCTCCCACAGCTCTTTCTTTTTGTTAGCAGCTGCATCCCTTGTGATACCGCACCACACATTAATAGTTTGTAAATGCATGTTAGGACCATTAACCCTTATACCCCGTCAGGCACGATCGTGGCTTTTACGTTAGACTCCGTCACGCCACGATCGTGGCACTCTTCAAATATCGCGCTCATTTTATGACACACAGTTTGTTTATGTTTGAGGCTATGCGTCATGCATCAAGCCCTGTCATTGGCCCTTTGTTTCCAACATGCTGGATGCTTGGCCAATCACGTCCTAGCTTTACAAGGATTTGTTTATGTTGTAGTCGGGTTCCAGATTTTCCTGCAGTGAGTACACGGTCACAATGTGTGTTGTATTTTGTAATTTTTTTACCCATTTCTAGGCAAGATAGCAGATATATATTTACTTCCATGAGTAAATAAGTATTTCAGGCACATGATATGATACATGACAATACGTGAGAATTGTTTTTTTGCCTTCTTATTGACCTAGATAAGGGTGATGTCAGATGATGAGATGAGATGTCTTTTTTTCCTTTTTTCTTTTGTGTTACAGTAAAGGAAGCAGCTCAAGGGCAAAAATATATGCAAACAGAAAGAGCCATTCTTATCTTAATGTTGTTTCTCTACATTTTTATAGATTATTGAATAGAATGTCTAGATGTTTTTTTTACCAATAATGCATAACAGTGATGAACAGCAGTTTTGGGAAGGTAAATCCATGCACAGAGAGTAGGTCCAGAGGTAATGTAGGCACAGTCCTGCACTGAGCTTGGCCTACCATCTGCTGGTGGTTGTCATGGAACTAAAAAAAAAAAAAAAAAAAAAAAAAATGCAGAATTCATCAAATAGTTTACTTTCCAAATTTTTAGTTAGTATTTAATAATCACATTTTTCTCATAGCTGCAGTATTAGTGACAATTGACTTGGAAGTAGTATTTGAAAACAGAGCAACACAAGAAAAGGGGAAATTAAAACATATATTTTCCCACATTAACAATCGCCACATTCTGTATGTTCTCTTAAAGTTACTCATCATGAATTTAATATTATAAGGTGCAAAAGATGTATGTATTATGATTTAAATTAGAAATATGAAATAAGTTTAACCCGGTAGCAGCAGGGATCATGATTCTTAATGGTCCCTCTAAGCGAGAAAAATGAGTAAAAATCACCCCTCACACAAACCATTTCATAATATATATCAAAGCATTTGTGATCAGTTTATGTATCATCTATTTTGGGGGGTTAAAATCATGGCACAAATTTGGCCCGTAGCTGCTACCAGGTTAACACTTTCTGCTGGGAGCATACAGTATGTTTGCAGCGGTGTAGACAACCTCTCACGCTCTTTATTGGAGACAGAGGAATGCATCGTGTGTGAGGCAGCGGCGTGCCAGCCAGAGAAATGTTGAGTGGCAAAATCTTCAACACCTTCCACCACTACTAGTAAGAAGTTGAAAGCACGGCACCATTGTTTGACTTGTTTGGCTTTTCTTTTCTTTTATGTAGGAAATATTTGCCCATGAGTCCGCATTGATTCATACTGGGCATTTTTCCTTTAACCACGTTGGCGGTATGCGCAACAGGCAACTCTAAAGGCGGACACACACTATACGATGCGGCCAAACAAGAAACGCGAGAATTTCCCTAGATTTGGGGAAATTCTTGCTTGCGCTAGGGTAATTCTTGATCGCCAGATGGAGCCTTAAGCATACCGCGCCACACCTCATTAGGCCTATGGCGATGATAATTTCCTGAATTTCCTATGGGTAACTCTGGCGGGTGGGGGTGGATATAGAGTTCACGAGGTTACTGTTGTGTTATGCTGCACCACAAAACATTTGAAAGCATCATTGTAGGATAAGTAAGAACTTTCTGGTATGAAAACATCATCGTCATCATTAGAAACAAGTGAAACGATGCCATTGATCAATATTTTATAGAGAAAAAAGACGTTTTAAGAATTCGGTTGCATGCTGTGACGCTGAGTAGCTAGGGAAATGTTCCTAATGAATGCGTGTTGTCCTTGATGAGTGACAATATGAGAAATTGTGTTGGTTCATCTTCTCGTATGGACAAGAAAGAGCACTCTGGCGGATCATGATAGGGAGATGGAAAAGTCTCAAGATATCGATGACGCACATCACACACAACCAAGGTCAGTTGCCCATATCCACAACGTAAACAAACCAGCCGCCCTGTATTCACATCTTTTGACCTGTTACGCTTTGTACCGCTTCTTTGGTCCTCCTTCTCATGGTGCCGTTTGCAAAAGTAAGGGCTGATGTGGCTGTGCAGCTGTCACTCAAATTATGGACTTGTTGCTACAGTTAATTGGAAGGAAGAAGCTGTTGTGGGTACGATCATGGCTTCAAAGACGAGAGGACAGGAGTGTTTACCCAAACCAACAACTCTCTCCTGGTTTGCTGTGCGGGCAACGGCGGTTGCTCCTTGCTTCAAGATGGCGCCACTATAAACATTCGCCTGTGTCAGAACGGGCTGGGCCGACCATCAGGCCCCACCAGGAAGAAGCCTTGGGCCGACCATCAGGCCCCACCAGGAAGAAGCCTTGGGCCGACCATCAGGATCCACCGGGAAGAAGCCTACCGGCGCAATAGGCCGCGATGTAAAAGAAAAGAAAAAAAAAAAAAAAGGTTGGAGGAAAACAACATGTAAAATGTTTTTTATGTTAATAGTTTTTGGGATGAGGGACACGTTAATGGAATTCCCATTAATTTAAATGTGGAAGTTCATTTTTGTTTACGAGTGTTTTGATTTACCGTTTACCGTTGATGAGGTTTCAGGCCCTGCCCCGCCGCTGATGCAGCGCTCTACGAGGGCCGTCAACAATTATAACGTTAGCCTCAGTAATAGTCTTCGATGCACTTATTCTCAAACATCGTAGTGAGTGAGTGAGTGTCTTAATTGCTTTCACGAATAATATCACATTAGTTCAGTTTTCATGTCTAATATTTTCCTTATAGTATCACAATTAAATATCCAGCGATTATTTCCAACACACTGAACATTCATCACACACAATTTATCATTGAGTACAGACATTGATTAATAGCCATGATTGGTCATGTTACGAATTCTCTCAATTTCAGTCTGGAGAACTACACAACACTGGTCGTTGGCTGAGTGGTTGATTTCAGGCTTCTTGTACCTCACACAATTTATGCATTTCTTCTCAGCCATGGTGCACTCCTGTGATTTATGATTGCCACCGCATTTGAAACAATTTGGGGCGTCTCCATTGGTCTTGGCAGCACAGTTGGCCTCAAGATGGCTGTATCTCTGACAATGATAGCATATAATTGCATGGTATCTGTCTCTCACTGTGTATATTCCCCATTTTAATTTTAACTTGTTGTGATTCTTGTGAGTCAGCTCTTACAGTTGGATCGCTCCTCAGAATGTAGTGCATCGTGCCGGCAGCTGCAGGCTTACTAAAAACCAGCTCAATCTTATCCTCAACACCCTCAATTGAGTGTAAGAACTCATTGCGGTCTAAGATGGTCTCTTTTATTTTTTCCTTGGTCTCCTCTTTATGTACATTGCATATCATGATCTTTGGTTTCATCTTTCCCACACTCTTGGTATTAATTTGCTCAACAGACTCCAGTTTTTGAGCAGCCTCATCCTTTGTGTTCTCATTATCAAAGTTCATGACAATATTACCTCCATTAGTGAATCATGAATCAGTTATTTGAATGCCATTCAATGCCTGGGAGACTGCATCCTTCAGTTCTGTTGCCTTCTTTCCTGTGTAGAAGAAGCCTTCACGACCAGAATATTCTTCTTGACTTTCCTGTCTTTCTTCGCCACCTCGGCCCAACTCAGCGCCTTGTAAGCAGCAAGGGCGTCAGCAACTGACCCCAGGCCCTCCTACATCCTCTCAGCCCTTGATTCAACTTCATCTTTTACCACAGATATTTCTTTAGATAATTCTTGCTTGAATTCATCCAATTTCTCCACAGTTTTGATAGCCAGAGATGCTTTATGGAGGCATGGGTTGCAAATCCAATTAATTTTAGGTATATTCTCCTGCTTAATTCCAGACAGATGAGCACACTTCACATGACACCATTTAGGGCACAGACAGCATCCAATCCACTTATCGCCTGTGGGATACCTACAAACGTAACAAAAGTCCCCCATGCCCCTGGCTCCGCCAGCCATGTCGACACAGCACTTTAGGGAGCTAGGTGTAACACATCCGCTCTGCACGATGACTCACTCACTACTCCAACAAAAGGCTGGAACGAATTAAACTCGTAAACCGAGGTATGACTGTACCTGGAAATTATACGTAGCCACCTCGCGTGAGGTTGACACTTACATTATGTGTTGTATTGTTGTCTCTGAACACAGTGCAGTAATGAATAGCTCCTGGAAAATTTAAGGCAAATATGCAGGAGGAGCAGGTATGCTTTTTCAAGTTGACAGGCTGTCTGTTATGTATTGTTACTGCCCGAGTGTGTTGAGGTGAAAATTCAGCTGCTCCTGCATGATTACAGAGCAATAGTTCTTACCTTGTTGAGTGCCAATAGGTTACTGTCTTGGGGGGGTCAGGGTGTGTGAAGCCCCTGTTTTAAGGTGGGGAGGTAGAGGGGGCAAAGCCTCCCCGTTATGGGTTGGGTTAGTTGAGAAATAGTTCTTGTCCTATTAAGCAGCGATAGGTTACTTTTGGCAGGGTGGGGCGCGCTGTGGGGAATATTAATCCAACATATTTACCAAGAAAGTTAACTTTTTATAGTCTTAAGTGAAAATATCCACAAGCTCCTCCCACTAGGGTGGAGCCATTTCTCCCCGCCAAGGAGTCATATTGGCGTTCTGGTATTGAGGGGTGGAGTTGTGAGGCCCTCGGCTAATTCAGTGAGAAATCAGGCCTCGTATCTTTCACCCTTAGGTTACTCTGGTCGACTTGAGGGTATGGTCATGGTCAGATCTAATCCCTCAAGAGATAAGAATACCCCACACACACACTCTCTCTCTCTCTCTCTCTCTCTCTCTCTCTCTCTCTCTCTCTCTCTCTCTCTCTCTCTCTCTCTCTCTCTCTCTCTCTCTCTCTCTCTCTCTCTCTCTCTCTCTCTCTCTCTCTCTCTCTCTCTCTCTCTCTCTCTCTCTCTCTCTCTCTCTCTCTCTCTCTCTCTCTCTCTCTCTCTCTCTCTCTCTCTCTCTCTCTCTCTCTCTCTCTCTCTCTCTCTCTCTCTCTCTCTCTCTCTCTCTCTCTCTCTCTCTCTCTCTCTCTCTCTCTCTCTCTCTCTCTCTCTCTCTCTCTCTCTCTCTCTCTCTCTCTCTCTCTCTCTCTCTCTCTCTCTCTCTCTCTCTCTCTCTCTCTCTCTCTCTCTCTCTCTCTCTCTCTCTCTCTCTCTCTCTCTCTCTCTCTCTCTCTCTCTCTCTCTCTCTCTCTCTCTCTCTCTCTCTCTCTCTCTTTCACTCTCTCTCTTTCTCTCTCTCTCTCTCTCTCTCTCTCTCTCTCTCTCTCTCTCTCTCTCTCTCTCTCTCTCTCTCTCTCTCTCTCTCTCTCTCTCTATCTCTCTCTCTCTCTCTCTCTCTCTCTCTCTCTCTCTATCTCTCTCTCTCTCTCTCTCTCTCTCTCTCTCTCTCTCTCTCTCTCTCTCTCTCTCTCTCTCTCTCTCTCTCTCTCTCTCACGTGATATTTAAAGAAACAAAATGAGAAACATGCATATATGTATTCAGGTAAATTTACAAATAAATATATATACAAATGACCAAGGCAGGCCAAGAGAGCGACTGAGAGAGAGAGAGAGAGTCATGTTTAATTTCATTTCATGGGATTTGCTACCCTTTCCATCTAATGGTCAGAAAAGTCAAATTTAGTGTGGACATCAGTATTTTGTACATCCTTTGAACCGAGCATGGTCAGCCACTTGCCTATAAGGAAAGTTGTGGGCTCCACCAGCTTCAAGTAGTGGGAGGGGCTTGTGGACGTTTTCGTATGACAGACTATACTGGTTTGTGCAGAAAACTATCTCCTCACCAAAAAACTTCCTATTTTGCTCCTGAAAGAATAGTCTTGTCTTGAAAATAACACGCCTAATTATGCTGCAAAATTACCAGTTTAAAAAACTTCAATACAATGACGTATCAAGGATTATGAACTTGAGCGCAGCGCAGCACACCCTCCCTCGCTGACTGATCGTTTGGAACCTTCATGAGTTAACATTGGAAATTGAAAAAGTCAACCTTTTAATGGTTTTCAGAAGAAAAATATCTCCATAAGATAAACATTATATTTTGCCAAGAAATAGTCAGTTTTTCAAAATTGGTGGGCTGCAGTAATGTCCATAGTTCCCCTTCAGTTTGGTAAATATCCATAGCTTCAATGGTCTCACAATGGGGTATGTAACTTTTCTGGTAGGTTTTGATGTGTTTTTATTCAGCATGCTAACTGTGGAAAGCATCAGTTTCCTGAACCTGCTTCTCCCTTTAAAGAAAATCGTGATTTCTGTGAAAAAATAATGCTATTTAATAGGAAACACATCAATACTTGCCAAAAGTTTAGCAGTTTTGTCCCCACAATAAGCATAACTAAGTAAACAAACAATAAGCCCTCACTATACTTGTCAGCTTCACCTGTACCTCTATCTGTAGGTCCCTGGACCTTCCTGCAACACTCCCTGCAGCAAAGGCCACAGCTCCACCTGCACCTGTCCCTCTGAGTCCCTGGACCTTCCTGCAACACTCCCTGCAGCAAAGGCCACAGCTCTACCTGTACCTGTCCCTCTGGGTCCCTGGACCTTCCTGCAACACTCCCTGCAGCAAAGGCCACAGCTCCACCTGTACCTGTCCTTCTGAGTCCCTGGACCTTCCTGCAACACTCCCTGCAGCAAAGGCCACAGCTCCACCTGTACCTGTCCCTCTGAGTCCCTGGACCTTCCTGCAACACTCCCTGCAGCAAAGGCCACAGCTCCACCTGTACCTGTCCCTCTGAGTCCCTGGACCTTCCTGCAACACTCCCTGCAGCAGGTGTGCTGGCAGGAGGCTACAGGGCTAGACAACAAGTGTGCTGGCAGGAAACTGCAAGGCTGGACAGCACCAAGACCAGTTAACTGACTCCCTGCAGCAAATGTGCCAGCAAGAGGCTGCGGGGCTGGACAGCAGCATGAGTAGCCAGGACAAGCAGGAGCAGACTGCTGCAGGGGGCAGGAGGGTCAGTGGTCATCAGATGAAGCAGCTGTCTACTGGCACCTCCAGCAACAAAGGAGAGAGGAAGTTTGTGTGTCTGGAGTGTGGAAAAGAATTCACCACAAGGGGAGGCCTCAGATATCACACCCTTACACACACTGGTGTGAAGAACTATGAATGTAAGGAATATGGGAAAACATTTATTAGGAAGAGTCAACTTGATACACACACCCTTACACACACTGGTGTGAAAAACTATGAATGTAAGGAATGTGGGAAAAATTTCGTTAGGAAGAGTACCCTTGATATACACACCCTTAGACACACTGGTGTGAAGAACTTTGAATGTAAAGAATGTGGGAAAAAATTCATCCAGAAGTGTATCCTTGATACACACACCCTTACACACACTGGTGTGAAGAACTATGAATGTAAGGAATGTGGGAAAAAGTTCAGCCTGAAGGGTAACCTTGAAGCACACACACTTACACACACTGGTGTAAAGAACTTTGAATGTAAGAAATGTGGGAAAAAATTCATTAGGAAGAGTCACCTTGATACACACACCCTTACACACACTGGTGTCAAGAACTATGAATGTAAGGAATGTGGGAAAAAGTTCAGCCTGAAGCGTAACCTTGAAGCACACACCCTTACACACACTGGTGTAAAGAACTTTGAATGTAAGAAATGTGGGAAAAAATTCATTAGGAAGAGTCACCTTGATACACACACCCTTACACACACTGGTGTCAAGAACTATGAATGTAAGGAATGTGGGAAAAAATTCATCCAGAAGGTTCACCTTGATTTACACACCCTTACACACACTGGTGTTAAGAACTATGAGTGTAAGGAATGTGGGGAACGATGCACCACAAAACAGGGTCTTAAATATCACAGCCTTATGCACACTGGTGTAAAAAACTATGAATGTAAGGAATGTGGGAAAAAGTTCATCATAAAGTTTCACCTTGATAGACACACTCTTACACACACTGGTGTAAAGAACTATGAATGTCAAGAGTGTGGAAAAAAGTTTGGACGCAAGAGTAACCTTAAAAGCCACAGCCGTACCCACACTGGTGTAAGAAACTATGAATCCCAAGAATGTGGGGATGAATTTATCCAGAAGAGTCAGCTTGCTACACACACCCTTACACACTCGGGTGTAAAGAGTCATGAGTGTGAAGAGTGCGGGAAGAGATTCAGTATGGCTTCATACCTTAACCGACACTTGTACAAGCATATATACGACCATAGAGAGTTGAAGTGCGATGTTTGTGGTCAGTTCTTCAAGACAAAGCCTGAAATTAGAAGACACATGAAGACCCACTTCAGGGATGTGTCTTCCTAAGCTGTGATCTTGTAATGTCTCACGGCTCTTCTCCCCGGCACTGGGTCACCCTCCATGTATTACTGTGTCTGTCCTCTCCATCTGGCCGTCACCCTAGTGCCCAGTGACCGTCTTGGCTCATTATTTACTATTTTTCCATTTTTCCATGCTCGCTCCTCCATCCCCACCACTGTCACATCCCATTGAGTGTCCTTGCAGATTCACGGCTCCTCCTTAGAGAGTAACACTTCCCATTACCTCCATTTGCTTTGACCATCTTGACACAACTTACATACAGCTTCATGGACCAAATGCTGACCCCTTAATGGTGTTGTACTCTGGTATTCTGGAAAAATACATAACAATTACATTTCCAGTTGCTCTGTTTTTTATCCTCACTTGTCTTGAAGATTGACTCAAAGTTAGTGTTTTGAAACCATCTTATCAAATTTACTTTCATACTGTGAATGTTTCTGGCACACGACCAACACGTGAATATGCAGACATTGGCACAAGGCACGTCACCATCACATAGTGCCGACTGCCCTGGTCCTTGGTAGAAAAAGAGTATTTAGCGCTGAATTACCTGTACTATATATGTGTTGTTTGCAGACTCAGCAAATACATGAGACTGTTCAGATTGAAAAGAACTCTCTCTCTCTCTCTCTCTCTCTCTCTCTCTCTCTCTCTCTCTCTCTCTCTCTCTCTCTCTCTCATCACTGACAACCTCGATCCCTCCTTCAGCAACAACTTTGAACGTGTCATGTCCCTCGCCAAGCGGCCAAGGCTGTCCTGCTGCTGATGATGATGATGATGTCATTTGGGAGAGTTCAGTTCAGTGTCTAATGGAAGACGCTATTAGTACCAAGAGTGTTGGAAAGATGAAACCAAAGATCATGATATGCAATGTTCATAAAGAGGAGACCAAGGAAAAAGTAAAGGAGGCCATCTTGGACCGCAATGACTTCTTACACACAATTCAGGGTGGGGAGAATAAAATTGAGCTGATTTTTAGCAAGCCTGCAGCCGGCACACGCGCGGATCCACGGTAAAGAGTTTGGGGGGCCGATGCCAGGATTTTTGCAGGTGTAAGGGGCATTAGCATTACCGGTTCGCCATTCTCGACGGTCCTGCTCGTGAATAACTGGTGCACTGACCTGAATCAGTGGGCATAATGACCCTGCTGGACTTGGCGCCAAAGCATTCCAGGGCGGCCAGTGTTCCAGTGTTCCTCTTCGGATCCGAATGAGACGGCCGATTCCTCTGAGAAAAAGCATTGTTATAGCCGCAGCGCGCTTTTGAGCTAGTTTTTTCTGCATCCGCTCAACTATTTTGGGGCAGTTTTTACATCTTTTTTTTTTGGGGGGGGGGCGGGGGGAACTCTAGAACAACCTTCCTTCATCTGCATTTCCTCCTGCCAATGACTTGACCTCTTTACCATGTTTACTATCCTTTCCTCATCCTCCCTCATCTTCATCCCACACTTTCCTTCCTTCCTTCCTTCACTTCTTCCTTCCGTCCTTCCCTCACTTTTTGCTTCCTTCCTTCCTTTCTTCCACGTTAACTATCCTTTCCTCATCCTCCCTCATCTTCATCCCACAACCAATGGATATTTGACTTTTATTTGTGATACTGTGAAAAGGAAAGATATTGTGACTATGAGGATGCCAAGTTTATTAAAAGGACGTCAGTGGACTATTCAACGGTAAACTGTAAACGGTAAAGATCGAGGACCGACTATCAATCAATCAATCGTGGCTAAAAGTCCTCAGCCCAGCGAGCCATCTGCCCATCCACGCCAGACACAAAGCAGACAATTTTTTTACAGTAAAGGAGACAGCTCAAGGGCAAAAGAGAAAAATAAAATAAGAAAATAAAATAAAAGCCTGCTAATTGCTGCTCCTATAAAAGAGAGTAGTAAAGAAAGTGGAGAGGTGTCTTGATACTCTCCTCTTGAAGGAGATTGATCGATTGATAGGTCCGTGCCAGGGGCCGTATACACAAATATTCTAAGAATAATACTAAGCCTTGCACTTAACAACTTTTAGCTAAGCATAGGCCCTTAAGTATTACTTAGAATTCCCCTTAGCGGACTCTAAGCTAAGTATTTTTTGAGCAAAATACCGGTATGAAGTGCATCGCCTAGCAAAACGACAACTTGCAAAAGCATTGTATATAGCTACCACAGGACATATTATGCAAAGATGAAATAGCCATAATGAATTCAACACGTTATCTATCTGTACACAAAAGCTTGTTTGGAAACAATAGACACATCAATGGAGTAAATGATCGACATAAACGAGCCTTCTTCTTCTTCCTCTTGTGGTCTTTATTGCCTATGATCGTTATAAAGGTGCATCTTTTCATGTTTCCGGTGTACCTCCACTATTCTTTTATGTGTTTTGGTAAAATGTGTATATTACTGCCTCGACGTCGTCTCCTCAGCCGCCGGTGACAACAAAGGCGTAGCGCGAAGCGTATCACACGGAATTACCAAATAATAAAAGTAAACAAGTCAAAAACAAACTAAATCTAACCAGACCTGACAAAACCTAACTATACCTAGCCTATGACCAACCTAACCTGACCCCTCTACCCCCAAAATGCAATGTGCTAAGATGCGTTAATTCACACTCCTCAATAGTTTGAAGTTTCTTCAATATTCAAGCTGTTTGTCACTGTACTGTATTCAGAGACCAACATACAGCACATAATGCATTAGCCTCACGTGAGATGGCTACCATAATTTCAGACTCGCGTGTTCAGTGACTTTCTTGTTTATTTATTTTTATATATATCAACTTTCAGTCAGGTTACTCTGGTATATCTTTGCCTCAGTGGGTCAAGGCACACAATCATTAGTACTATTATAAAATGTTCTAATGTTTCCCGAGCTTCTACACCTATCTGATGTACTATAGATAGGTATAGGTACTTCTCCATTCATGGAGGCCACTTTTCTCAACTATCTTTGACAGATCTTCCATTCACATTGTTTCACTCTGCTCCAGTGTCATCATATGCTTTCCCTCTCTGTATATTTCCTTTTTCCAAAGGGGATTGTCTTCAATTTCCAGTGTTATATTAATTTGGCCCACCAGTGTTCACTCATTTCCTCTCTTTGAAACTCAGCTTCCCCTTTGTTAACCTTTCTCAGAAGCTCCACCCCATTTCCCCTGAGAGCATGTGAACACTATCATGCCAACTGGTCTTGAATGACTTCTAATCTCCCGACATCTTAAGTCTTAGTTTTGCTGACCCATACAAGATAGCTGTGGGGTTACTACTTTCCCCATCCAAAAGCAACTTCCATATTCATACTGGCTAATTTCCCTTCTCTACCACTGATGTTAACACCCGTCATTTTCCTTACCTTGGCTTCATTCAGTTTTCTTTGTGCTTTCTCCTATGGCCTCCTTGCTTATCTCAAATGCTAAATAACCTTGTGTTTCTATTACCTCTAAGATATTGTTTCCCAGCACCCGCTGTCCTACTGCTGGTGTGAATTTCCATTATTATGTTTAAAGATAAGTTTCCATTCCATACCAAAGTCATTTAGGATCAGGCAAAATCCTTCCACTAATACTACATCATCTGCATAACCCAGGCAAAGCAATACAACTTCTGATGTGTGGGGCTTTATTACTTTTGCCTATATCCACATATACACATGGAGGAGGGGGAATGATTATGAGCAGAAAGGATTGATTGATAATGTGGCAGTAGATGGAAGACTGAGAAAGGATATCTGTGACGCGAAGGTAGTAAGCGGGATGTTCGATGGCTCTGACCATCTTGCAAAAGTGGGTGTTTGAAAAGAAAGGTGAAGTAAAAAAGGAAATACTGAAGATAGAAAAGTTACAGGAAAAAAGAAATAAAAGATGAGTATAACGTGAAATGGCAGAGGCCTTAAGTGAAAAATGGGAAAGTGTGAAAGATAGTACAGATACTGAAAAAGTTTTTGGAACATTTAAAGAAGTAGTGTTAACTACAACAAAAAAGTGTTAGGGATGAAAGTGGTGAGAGATGGAAAAAGAAAAGGAAATTCATGGTGGACAGAAGAGATAAGGAGGATAGTAAAAGAGAAAAGGGAACTTTTTTAAGAAAACTTAAGAAAGAAATGTGGTTGAGCAAGTAAAAAGGGAAAGGAAAAAGAAATATAGAGAATGCAAAATGAAATTAAAACAAGCAATAAAAGAAAGTAAGAAGAGTTGGTGAAGACTTTGGAAAAGACTAAGTGAAAAATATAAAGGGAACAGGAAATCATATTGGAAAGAAGTAAAAAATTAAAGAAAAGCATCACCCCAATAATATCTCCCCAAGGAAAATTAATGAAGTTATGGGTGAGAGTGGAAAGATGTTCAAAGACGGGGAAGCTGTGAAAGAGACATGGAGAGAATATTTCAAAAACTTAATGAATTTTGATGATGGACGTCCAGCAGCTGTTACAGCAACAGTTTTGAGCGGAGGTAGAGGAGGAGTATATAAAGAAAGAAGTATAACATATGAAGAAGTAAATCAGGCATTAAAAAGATTAAAAAATGGAAAAGCAGCAGGAACTGATGGAATCAATCAAATATTTTCCTTCAGGATGGTAGGAGAAAAAATAATAGCAAAAGGAAAGAAACTATACGCTGCCTTCATGGACTTTGAAAAAGCTTACGACAGATTCGATTGGATTGCATTGTGGGATGTTTTAAAGATTTATGGTGTGGGAGGAAAACTGCTTAGTGCAATAGTCTTTCTATGAGGATGCATCTGCATGTGTCAAAATTGGTGGAGAAACAAGTGAACATTTTGAGATAAAGGTGGGATTAAGGCAGGGGCGTGTCATGTCACCATGGTTGTTCAATATTAATATGGATGGTGTCATGAGAGAAATAAAGGGCAAAGTTGGGGTAAAAATGTACGCTGAGGGAAGGCAGTGGGTGCTGAATTCAATCCTGTTTACTGATGACACAGTGCTCATTGCAGAAAATGAAAGTGACTTACAAAACTTGGTCAGTGATTTTCATAGCGTCTGTAAAAGGAGAAAGCTGAAAGTAAATGTCAACAAAAGTAAAGTGATGGTTTGTGAGGGAGTAGAAGTGAAGTTGTAGATTTTGTATGCCCATATAGAGTGGGAACTGAATGTGAAAAAGAATGCAAAATAATTCTGAATGGTGAAGAAATGGAGGAGGTCAATGAGTTTAAGTACCCTGGATCAGTTATCAGTTGAAAATACAATAATAGTACCAACCCTCACATATGCAAGTGAAACATGGGCCTTGAATGAAAGTCAGAGGTCTAGAGTGCAGGCAGTGGAAATGAGTTATTTGAGGAGTGCTTGTGGTGTGAGTAGAATGGATGGAATAAGTAATGAAAGTGTGTATGAGCGTTTTGGAATGTGTCACGGGGGTGAAGGGAATGAGTGATTTTAAAGTGGTTTGGCCACATGGAGCGAATGGAGGAGAGTAAGATGACCAGAAGGGTGTATGTGAGATTGAGGGAGGGAATGTTAGAGGACGACCTCCAGTGAAATGGAGAGATAGGGTGCAGGAGTACGTTAGGGAGAAGGATGAGAGATCCTTGAGAAACTTTGAGCAGGCAAGGAGGGAGTGTCCGGATAGAGAAAGATGGAAACTTCTGCCGTGGCCATCCCCTGGTGGGAGCTCCTAAGGGCAGGCGTCGATGAGATGATGATGATGAATGAATTGAGAGGAATCACAGCAGAAATGTTGAAGTGTGGAGATGAAGTTACTATATGAATGGTCAAGATATGTGAAGTGGCCTGGGAAGGGGGGGGGAGGTCCCAGCAGACTTGACAAAAGCCATCATGGTCCCAGTTTACAAGGGGAAGGGCAGGAGAGGGGAGGTGGGAGTTGTAGGGGTATAAGTCTGCTGAGTGTAGGCTACCTGGAAAGGTATATGGAAAAGTCCTAATTGAGATTGTGCAAAGACTTACAGAAGAGAAAATCAGTGAAGAACAAGGAGACTTCAGGAAGGGAAGAGGATGTGTGGATCAGATATTTTCCTTCAGTATGGTGTTGTATTAGAAAAATATTAGCAAAGGAAAAATACTATGCTGCCTTCATGGATCTAGTTATTCTAAAGAAAGTTTATGACAGAGTCGATTGGCTGGCATTGTGGGACGTCTTAAAGATATATATGTCATCATGGTTGTTCAATATTTATATGGATGGTGTTATGAGAAATGAAGGGCAAAGTTGGGGAAATTGAAGTAAAAATGTATGCTGAGGGAGGGAGGGAAGTGGGTGATGAATTCAATCTTATTTGCTGATGACACGGTGCTCAATGCAGAAAATGAAAGTGACTTACAAAATTTGGTCAGTGTTTTTGATAGTGTATGTAAAAGGAGAAAGTTGAAAGTAAATGTCAACAAAAGTAAAGTGATGGTTTGTGAGCGGAGTAGAAGGGAGGTTGTAGAGTTTGTATGCCCATATAGAGTGGGCATTGAATGTGAAAAAGAATGCCAAATAATTTTGAATGGTGAAGAAATGGAGGAGGTTAACGAGTTTAAGTACCTTGGATCAGTTATGTGTAAGCATGGTGGTACAGAAGAAGAGAAAAGAAAGGGCATTGCAAGGATTGACTGATTGGAGGAGAAGCTGCGGATCCATCTCTGGCATGCCATCTCATTGTTGGGGGCTGAATTTCTCCATGGCATGGACTGGACCTCTGCCGGACAGCTGGAGAAAGCTGTCATGGCACAAACCCGACTGATGGAGACAACTGATTTCTTCTTCCACATCATGTTTGGCCCTGAAATATGAGTACAAGTTCAAATAAACAACATAATATATATATATATATATATATATATATATATATATATATATATATATATATATATATATAAATTGGGATGTTTTTCTTGATTAGTGTACTATACTAAAAGAGGTTAACCTGGTAGCTGCAGGGATCATGTTTCTTAAAGGCCCCTCCGAGCGAGAAAAATGAGAAAAAATCATCACTCATGCAAACCATTTCATAATATATATCAACACATTTGTGATCAGTTTATGCATCATCTATTTTTGGGGGTTTATATCATGACAAAAATGTGGCCCATCGCTGGTACACTGTAAAGCCACAAATTTGGCCTGTTGCTGCTACCAGGTTAAGTTGGACTATGAATGGACAGATGTTGTTTTAAGAGCATCTGAAATAAACTTATGGGACTGATATATGATAATTAAATCTGTGATATTTATCAAGATGTGTCCAGTGATTTAATTGGCAAAGAATTGCAAAACACAAGCTAAGAAAATAAAAGTACTTAACAGATTGACGTAACGAAACTGAAAATGGCCGTCGGAGAAATAAGAATGGATTAGTAATTAATATACCCGAAGCAAGAACTAAAAGACATTGCATCGACATAAGTATATGATAGAATAACAGGCATTATCTACATGAGTTATTTACTGCACAGTGCACACTATATGGGCTGGCAACATTGTCTTATTTTCTAGCAATTGAAGTTGCTTATATTGTGCATTATATTCTTGCATGGGAATGACTGCTTGATGCTGGATGATAAAAACTAAATGATTAAACAATAATGTTATGTGGCGAATACCAGCTTGAGGTCACTCTAGGTCTAGGAGGACTTGCTCGTTGTTGTCAATGTCATCACGATCACTGCAAATAGATACATTACAATTAGAAATGCTTTGGTACCTGCCCTATATCTATATCTATACTTGTCCAGAAGTCAAAACTCTTGACTCATGGACCAATTTGCAATTTTTTTTGTTCAAAAAGATTTTAGCATTGTTGATTGACTTTAATAGCTATTTGGGAGTAAGACTAAGAATAATCATAAAATTCACTTTTAGATCTTCATAAGAAAGGAAGCTGCAAATAACAAAAGCCATAATATACTGTGAACTAATTAATTTTAAATGTGAAAAAAAAGACATGACCAAAACAAATTAAACAATACTACAATGCTAGCTAGCAACACCCAGGGATTCCTGGGAGGTATTTTACAGGAAGGATAGCTACCGTTCGTTAAGTAGGATCAATGAGGTTAGGTGACGTTTATAATTTTTTGTTAAGTTAAAATAAGGCAACATTCTGAATGATAGTTAGTTTGGTAAAAAATTTACGTCCAAAATCAAAATGTTTGTTTAAAAAATAGTCAGTAACACAAATCGGAAATTTATCTGAGTTAGGAGAGGTGAACTTATATTAAGTTAGGTATGTCAGAGCAAGGTTTCTAAACAAGTTGATTTAGGATTAAAGGAAAAAAGTCATAAGTGATGCAAGCTTGAGTACTTGAGCAAGTTCGGTTTAAGAGCTACCGGTACGTCAAATTGATTTGGTTTGGTTACTAAAAATAAGCAAAGGAAGGTAATTTTGTTAGGACACTTCTGACATTTAAGTTAGGTTAAAAATATCAACTTTTCTAAATAATTGCTGATTTGGTTAAAACTGGCTATCTTAAATAACAGATTAAGTTGAAATAACTATATGTCAATGATAAATTTACCCAGGTTAGGTTTGGTTTATCGCCGCTGGGAGGTTAGTCAAGTAAAAATTAAATAACAGACACTAGTGACCCAAATAGGTATTGTTTAGGGTTTGGTAAGATTGGTGGGAAACGTTTGTTGAAGTCAGTCACAAGATTAACAGGTGTGTTAGGTTTAAAGAGTTGAATATTGTAAAGGATAAGTCTGGCGAGGTAAAATATTGGCTCACCTGTGTTCGTTCCTTGGGCAGGAGTCTGTGGCTGCCGGTGTTGATCAAAGGTAAGATACACGTGCACCAGTGATGACTGGACCTTCACAGACTACCTGAGGTGAGTGATAACAGACACTGGATGCCCTCCAGGCGATGGCTGGGGGCTGTATAACGCCAGCCACACACCGCGGCCCGCGGGGCTTCCAGCAAGGTTACTCCCAGGGCTCCTTGTGTGACAGCCTGTGGATGGTGGCAGGCGGTCACCAGCCATCGCTTGGAGGGTCTCCAGTGTCTGTTATCACTCAATCTCTGTCAGCCTGTGAAGGTTGCACCTGCATTTTACCTGTCAGCGAACACTACTTCAGTCGTGATGGCCATGTAGGTGTTTCCAAGGTCCGCCTCGCCGAACCACTCATCTCAGCACGGTCAGCACAGTCCACAGATATTTCAGGATGAGTTTCAAATCATTACACGCCTCCAATTCGTCTAGACGAGGCAGATATATTAGGAGGTGATGCCTTTCCGCCCGCTGTAATCCACCATGTTGCAATACTTATGCATTTTTAACGGTGCTAAGGGAGCCCCTTCCCCGCCTTAAATTTTCCGCCCGCTAAGTGCTCCAGCTTCAGCGCTAAGCGGCCCAGCGCCATTTTAAGTAGAAAACTTAACGATTCTTTGCCGTTAAGTGCACTTAGCGATGCTAAGAACTTTTGTGTATACCGCCCCAGTATCTCATAATCTACTTTATGAAGCATCAGTATCTCTTCATATATCTTTTCTACAAACCTTCAACAGTCATGGAAACGCTTTGAAAATCCAATTCAAGGACTTTTTTTTTACTCTTGCAAATAGGGGATAATGTTTACGAAAGCGTCGCCTCCTCTGCTGGCCGCGGCGACGCTACAGCCGCCGCAGCCGCAAAATAGCTCGCAGAGGGCTTAGGGTCGGGGAGCATATTTAAACTACTCCAACCGAACTTTACGACCTACTAACGGGGGGGCTGCGCCCCCCTCGACCCCCCTTCTAACTACGCCCCCCCTGGACCCCCCCCCTCATGTATATGTGACTTATTTCAGCGAGGAGGTATTTCTCGCAACACCGGCTGCAGCGTCGCCGCGGCCAGCAGAGGAGGCGACGCTTTCGTAAACATTATCCCATATTTTCAAGAGTAAAAAAAAAGTCCTTGAATTGGATTTTCAAAGCGTTTCCATGACTGTTGAAGGTTTGTAGAAAAGATATATGAAGAGATACTGATGTTTCATAAGGTAGATAATGAGATACTGGCACGGACCTAAAACGAATCTTTTAACCGTTTATTGTTACAAGTAAAACAACAAAGGAGAAGGGAGGAGCATGCCATCCCTACCCCCAGGCAGTAATTAAAGAGGTCAAGTCATTGGCAGGAGGAAATGCAGATGAAAGATAATATGTTTTCATCGAATGGAACAAGCTGCCACCTCTGTACAAAAAAATATTATTGCTAAGGATGGTTTTAAGAAGTCAACAAAGTCACAGTTCATGTATACTGTCTCCCAAGAAAGCAATAAATTAACCAATCAATCAACCAATCAACTGGACCTCCCGAGAGTGAGACTGTCCAACGCGCAGGCCCCGAGCGCGCCAAATCCAGCCTTAGAGGGGGAGGAAGGAGCTCTCCTGTCCTGCCCTGAGCCTCACCTGCACCTCTTATAATATACACGCCAGGTAACTATACAGGTGTGCCGGGGAGGAGAGCACGTACGCCTTCCCATCGCCTTTTTGTGGGGTCTGGCTGCTACGGCTTTGTTCTTTGGTTTTGTGATTTACGTTGAAGATAGATTTTGTGTTTCATTCATTTACCTATTTGTAGTCTAATGGCCCGGGCTAAGCTCTTATAGTCCCGTCTCCATATCTACATTCATCCAGCCTTTCCTTCGTTTGGTGGACACTGCATGCTCGCCTCCACCACCTCTTCCTGCAAGCTGTTTCGTGTGTTAACACTTCTATGTGGAAAACTTACTTAAGTCACTCAAACAGGTTCCTTTATTAAGTTTCTTTCCGTGTCCTCTCAGCCCCTGCGTTCTCGTAGTAGAGAAGAGATCATCTTTATTCACCTCATCAAACTTATTTACCATTATACAGCCATGTCATTCCCTGGCATGTCAATCCCTGCCATGTCAGTCCCTGCAATGTAAACCCCTTCCATGTCAATCCCTGCAATATAAACCCCTGCCATGTAAATTCCTACCATGTAAACCCCTGCCATGTAAACCCCTGCCATGTAAATTCCTACCACGTAAACCCCTGCCATGTAAACCCCTGCCATGTAAATTCCTACCACGTAAACCCCTGCCATGTAAACCCCTGCCATGTAAATTCCTACCACGTAAACCCCTGCCATGTAAACCCCTGCCATGTAAATTCCTACCACGTAAACCCCTGCCATGTAAACCCCTGCCATGTAAATTCCTACCACATAAACCCCTGCCATGTAAATTCCTACCACGTAAACCCCTGCCATGTAAACCCCTGCCATGTAAATTCCTACCACGTAAACCCCTGCCATGTAAACCCCTGCCATGTAAATTCCTACCACGTAAACCCCTGCCATGTAAATTCCTACCACGTAAACCCCTGCCATGTAAACCCCTGCCATGTAAATTCCTACCATGTAAACCCCTGCCATGTAAACCCCTGCCATGTAAATTCCTACCACGTAAACCCCTGCCATGTAAACCCCTGCCATGTAAATTCCTACCACGTAAACCCCTGCCATGTAAACCCCTGCCATGTAAATTCCTACCACGTAAACCCCTGCCATGTAAACCCCTGCCATGTAAATTCCTACCATGTAAACCCCTGCCATGTAAATTCCTACCATGTAAACCCCTGCCATGTAAACCCCTGCCATGTAAATTCCTACCACGTAAACCCCTGCCATGTAAATTCCTACCACGTAAACCCCTGCCATGTAAACCCCTGCCATGTAAATTCCTACCATGTAAACCCCTGCCATGTAAATCCCTCCCACGTTGACTCCTGCCATGTAAACTCACAGCCATTTAACCCTCCTTACTTCAGCTTTACCTTGCATGATGAAGTGGGTGAGGATTGACTGATATAACCCCCTGCCATGTAAATCCACTGCCATGTAAACTCCTGCCATGTAAATCCACTACCATGCAAACTCCTGCCATGTAAAGCTCTGGGTGTTAGGCTAGGATGTCCCTCCTTGACGGCCCTACACTTGCCTTTAGTGATAGGTTTAGATGCGTGGGAGTCAGTGCTCATAAAGGGTGCCTCATCTCAGCCTGTCCCATATTTTTTTTATTTATTTATTTATTTATTAATTTTTTACAGCAAAGGAGACGGCTCAAGGGCAACAGAAAGAGTGCAGTGAAAAATAAGCCTGCTATGCAAAAATCTTACTGGTCATATTCAATACAGCAAGAGGTTTGATACATTCTGAATTAATCTGGTAACTTTCTTTCACAAATTGCTTATTTTCCCCTTTCCCTAACCTAACCTAACCCAACCCTGAATGACGAAGGCAACTATACAAAAATGGGCGTCATGTTGAAAAATTTATGTAGACAAAAACCTGGAAATCGCTAAAAATGACTTAGGTGATTATTTTATGAGGGTGACGATTATTATTACCTAAGTATATGTGACAAGATCTTTGCTATGAGACAGGTAAGAACTGTCTGGCTGGAGGATGTCTTGGGACCATATTACAAGTCAAATCCAAGAAGTTTCTGGTCCCTACAGAATTATTCATCCTGAACTCTATAGGAACCCGAAACTTCTCGAATTTGTCTTGTAATACAGCCCTTAGACCAAAATCATACCACAGTGTTATGTAGACCATTTTCATCAGCTGTAGACTAACCTAACCCGCACACACAGGGCCATGGTGCGCACACGAGCCGAGGGGACGGTGAAGGTGGCGGCCGCAAAGGCTCCAAGGAAGGTGTTCAGCTCTTCTTCCTCTGGTGGCTCCTCTTCCTCCTCCACCTCCTCCTCCTCCACCACTCCTTCTAAAGGCTCAAAGTAAGTATCCAGATTTTGTATTTAAAGGAAAAAAGCAGTCCTTCTTTCTTGGCAGCTTTCACACGTGTTTATTTAGAGTGGCTGTTTTTGGGTTGGGCCTCGTGGCTTAAGATGGGGCTCTAACCGCCTCACTCTTTCTCATTCCCGTGGCTTGACGCTCTGACCCACAAGACTGCCACACCACACATAGTCTAAATTAACCCTTTAACCCGGTAGGTGCGGGGATCATGTTTCGTAATGGTCCCTCTAAGCGAGAAAAATGAGAAAAAAATCATCACTCACACAAACCATTTCATAATATGTATCAAAGCATTTGTGATCAGTTTATGTATCATCTATTTTGGGGGGGTTAAATCATGGCACAAATTTGGCCCATCGCTGGTACATGGTAAAGCCACAAATTTGGCCCGTCGCTGCTACCGGGTTGACTGTGGATTTCCTACAGTCAGACCTCACCAAGCTACAGGAATGGAACAAAAAGTGGCTGCTACAATTCAATGAAGAAAAATGTAAAGTCATGTACCTTGGGAGGGGATATCCAGCATACCAATACCACATGGGAAACACTCCACTATCCACCACAGAGGCAGAGAAAGCCCTGGGAGTGTATGTTACCAGGCTACCAGTGAAGGGATATCCAGCACACCAATACCACATGGGAAACACTCCACTATCCACCACAGAGGCAGAGAAAGCCCTGGGAGTGTATGTTACCAGGCTACCAGTGAAGGGATATCCAGCACACCAATACCACATGGGAAACACTCCACTATCCACCACAGAGGCAGAGAAAGACCTGGGAATGTGTGTTACCAGGCTACCAGTGAAGGTCAAATCCTTGCCAGTCACAGCGGATGGGTTAAGGGCTGGAAAAATAAGAAATAGAAAAGTTCCACTGGCAACATTTAATATATTGTTCTTTATGACAGTGTTTTGTGTCCACATGAGTTGGGTTCCAGATTTTCCCGCGGTGAGTACACGGTCACAATGTGTGTTGTATTTTGTAATTTTTTTACCCATTTCCAGGCAAGATAGCAGATATATATTTACTTCCATGAGTAAATAAGTATTTCAGGCACATGATATGATACATGACAATACGTGAGAATTGTTTTTTTGCCTTCTTATTGACCTAGATAAGGGTGATGTCAGATGATGAGATGAGATGTCTTTTTTTCCTTTTTTCTTTTGTGTTACAGTAAAGGAAGCAGCTCAAGGGCAAAAATATATGCAAACAGAAAGAGCCATTCTTATCTTAATGTTGTTTCTCTACATTTTTATAGATTATTGAATAGAATGTCTAGATGTTTTTTTTACCAATAATGCATAACAGTGATGAACAGCAGTTTTGGGAAGGTAAATCCATGTACAGAGAGTAGGTCCAGAGGTAATGTAGGCACAGTCCTGCACTGAGCTTGGCCTGCCATCTGCTGGTGGTTGTCATGGAAAAAAAAAAAAAAAAAAAAAAAAAAAAAAATGCAGAATTCATCAAATAGTTTACTTTCCAAATTTTTAGTTAGTATTTAATAATCACATTTTTCTCATAGCTGCAGTATTAGTGACAATTGACTTGGAAGTAGTATTTGAAAACAGAGCAACACAAGAAAAGGGGAAATTAAAACATATATTTTCCCACATTAACAATCGTCACATTCTGTATGTTCTCTTAAAGTTACTCTTCATGAATGTAATATTATAAGGTGCAAAAGATGTATGTATTATGATTCAAATTAGAAATATGAAATAAGTTTAACCCGGTAGCAGCAGGGATCATGATTCTTAATGGTCCCTCTAAGCGAGAAAAATGAGTAAAAATCACCCCTCACACAAACCATTTCATAATATATATCAAAGCATTTGTGATCAGTTTATGTATCATCTATTTTGGGGGGTTAAAATCATGGCACAAATTTGGCCCGTAGCTGCTACCAGGTTAACACTTTCTGCTGGGAGCATACAGTATGTTTGCAGCGGTGTAGACAACCTCTCACGCTCTTTATTGGAGACAGAGGAATGCATCGTGTGTGAGGCAGCGGCGTGCCAGCCAGAGAAATGTTGAGTGGCAAAATCTTCAACACCTTCCACCACTACTAGTAAGAAGTTGAAAGCACGGCACCATTGTTTGACTTGTTTGGCTTTTCTTTTCTTTTATGTAGGAAATATTTGCCCATGAGTCCGCATTGATTCATACTGGGCATTTTTCCTTTAACCACGTTGGCGGTATGCGCAACAGGCAACTCTAAAGGCCGACACACACTATACGATGCGGCCAAACAAGAAACGCGAGAATTTCCCTAGATTTGGGAAAATTCTTGCTTGCGCTAGGGTAATTCTTGATCACCAGATGGAGCCTTAAGCATACCGCGCCACACCTCATTAGGCCTATGGCGATGATAATTTCCTGAATTTCCTATGGGTAACTCTGGCGGGTGGGGGTGGATATAGAGTTCACGAGGTTACTGTTGTGTTATGCTGCACCACAAAACATTTGAAAGCATCATTGTAGGATAAGTAAGAACTTTCTGGTATGAAAACATCATCGTCATCATTAGAAACAAGTGAAACGATGCCATTGATCAATATTTTATAGAGAAAAAAGACGTTTTAAGAATTCCGTTGCATGCTGTGACGCTGAGTAGCTAGGGAAATGTTCCTAATGAATGCGTGTTGTCCTTGATGAGTGACAATATGAGAAATTGTGTTGGTTCATCTTCTCGTATGGACAAGAAAGAGCACTCTGGCGGATCATGATAGGGAGATGGAAAAGTCTCAAGATATCGATGACGCACATCACACACAACCAAGGTCAGTTGCCCATATCCACAACGTAAACAAACCAGCCGCCCTGTATTCACATCTTTTGACCTGTTACGCTTTGTACCGCTTCTTTGGTCCTCCTTCTCATGGTGCCGTTTGCAAAAGTAAGGGCTGATGTGGCTGTGCAGCTGTCACTCAAATTATGGACTTGTTGCTACAGTTAATTGGAAGGAAGAAGCTGTTGTGGGTACGATCATGGCTTCAAAGACGAGAGGACAGGAGTGTTTACCCAAACCAACAACTCTCTCCTGGTTTGCTGTGCGGGCAACGGCGGTTGCTCCTTGCTTCAAGATGGTGCCACTATAAACATTCGCCTGTGTCAGAACGGGCTGGGCCGACCATCAGGCCCCACCGGGAAGAAGCCTTGGGCCGACCATCAGGCCCCACCAGGAAGAAGCCTTGGGCCGATCATCAGGATCCACCAGGAAGAAGCCTACCGGCGCAATAGGCCGCGATGTAAAAGAAAAAAAGAAAAAAAAAAGGTTGGAGGAAAACAACATGTAAAATGTTTTTTATGTTAATAGTTTTTGGGATGAGGGACACGTTAATGGAATTCCCATTAATTTAAATGTGGAAGTTCATTTTTGTTTACGAGTGTTTTGATTTACCGTTTACCGTTGATGAGGTTTCAGGCCCTGCCCCGCCGCTGATGCAGCGCTCTACGAGGGCCGTCAACAATTATAACGTTAGCCTCAGTAATAGTCTTCGATGCACTTATTCTCAAACATCGTAGTGAGTGAGTGAGTGTCTTAATTGCTTTCACGAATAATATCACATTAGTTCAGTTTTCATGTCTAATATTTTCCTTATAGTATCACAATTAAATATCCAACGATTATTTCCAACACACTGAACATTCATCACACACAATTTATCATTGAGTACAGACACTGATTAATAGCCATGATTGGTCATGTTACGAATTCTCTCAATTTCAGTCTGGAGAACTACACAACACTGGTCGTTGGCTGAGTGGTTGATTTCAGGCTTCTTGTACCTCACACAATTCATGCATTTCTTCTCAGCCATGGTGCACTCCTGTGATTTACGATTGCCAGCGCATTTGTAACAATTTGGGGCATCTCCATTGGTCTTGGCAGCACAGTTGGCCTCAAGATGGCTGTATCTCTGACAATGATAGCATATAATTGCATGGTATCTGTCTCTCACTGTGTATATTCCCCATTTTAATTTTAACTTGTTGTGATTCTTGTGAGTCAGCTCTTACAGTTGGATCGCTCCTCAGAATGTAGTGCATCGTGCCGGCAGCTGCAGGCTTACTAAAAACCAGCTCAATCTTATCCTCAACACCCTCAATTGTGTGTAAGAACTCATTGCGGTCTAAGATGGTCTCTTATTTTTTCCTTGGTCTCCTCTTTATGCACATTGCATATCATGATCTTTGGTTTCATCTTTCCAACACTCTTGGTATTAATTTGCTCAACAGACTCCAGTTTTTGAGCAGCCTCATCCCTTGTGTTCTCATTATCAAAGTTCATGACAATATTACCTCCATTAGTGAATCATGAATCAGTTATTTGAATGCCATTTAATGCCTGGGAGACTGCATCCTTCATTTCTGTTGCCTTCTTTCCTGTGTAGAAGAAGCCTTCACGACCAGAATATTCTTCTTGACTTTCCTGTCTTTCTTCGCCACCTCGGCCCAACTCAGCGCCTTGTCAGCAGCAAGGGCGTCAGCAACTGACCCCAGGCCCTCCTACATCCTCTCAGCCCTTGATTCAACTTCATCTTTTACCACAGATATTTCTTTAGATAATTCTTGCTTGAATTCATCCAATTTCTCCACAGTTTTGGTAGCCAGAGATGCTTTATGGAGGCATGGGTTGCAAATCCAATTAATTTTAGGTATATTCTCCTGCTTAATTCCAGACAGATGAGCACACGTCACATGACACCATTTAGGGCACAGACAGCATCCAATCCACTTATCGCCTGTGGGATACCTACAAACGTAACAAAAGTCCCCCATGCCCCTGGCTCCGCCAGCCATGTCGACACAGCACTTTAGGGAGCTAGGTGTAACACATCCGCTCTGCACGATGACTCACTCACTACTCCAACAAAAGTCTGGAACGAATTAAACTCGTAAACCGAGGTATGACTGTACCTGGAAATTATACGTAGCCACCTCGCGTGAGGTTGACACTTACATTATGTGTTGTATTGTTGTCTCTGAACACAGTGCAGTAATGAATAGCTCCTGGAAAATTTAAGGCAAATATGCAGGAGGAGCAGGTATGTTTTTTCAAGTTGACAGGCTGTCTGTTATGTATTGTTACTGCCCGAGTGTGTTGAGGTGAAAATTCAGCTGCTCCTGCATGATTACAGAGCAATAGTTCTTACCTTGTTGAGTGCCAATAGGTTACTGTCTTGGGGGGGTCAGGGTGTGTGAAGCCCCTGTTTTGAGGTGGGGAGGTAGAGGGGGCAAAGCCTCCCCGTTATGGGTTGGGTTAGTTGAGAAATAGTTCTTGTCCTATTAAGCAGCGATAGGTTACTTTTGGCAGGGTGGGGCGCGCTGTGGGGAATATTAATCCAACATATTTACCAAGAAAGTTAACTTTTTATAGTCTTAAGTGAAAATATCCACAAGCTCCTCCCACTAGGGTGGAGCCATTTCTCCCCGCCGAGGAGTCATATTGGCGTTCTGGTATTGAGGGGTGGAGTTGTGAGGCCCTCGGCTAATTCAGTGAGAAATCAGGCCTCGTATCTTTCACCCTTAGGTTACTCTGGTCGACTTGAGGGTATGGTCATGGTCAGATCTAATCCCTCAAGAGATAAGAATACCCCACTCTCTCTCTCTCTCTCTCTCTCTCGTGATATTTAAAGAAACAAAATGAGAAACATGCATATATGTATTCAGGTAAATTTACAAATAAATATATATACAAATGACCAAGGCAGGCCAAGAGAGCGACTGAGAGAGAGAGAGAGAGAGTCATGTTTAATTTCATTTCATGGGATTTGCTACCCTTTCCATCTAATGGTCAGAAAAGTCAAATTTAGTGTGGACATCAGTATTTTGTACATCCTTTGAACCGAGCATGGTCAGCCACTTACCAATAAGGAAAGTTGTGGGCTCCACCAGCTTCAAGTAGTGGGAGGGGCTTGTGGACGTTTTCGTATGACAGACTATACTGGTTTGTGCAGAAAACTATCTCCTCACCAAAAAACTTCCTATTTTGCTCCTGAAAGAATAGTCTTGTCTTGAAAATAACACGCCTAATTATGCTGCAAAATTACCAGTTTAAAAACTTCAATACAATGACGTATCAAGGATTATGAACTTGAGCGCAGCACACCCTCCCTCGCTGACTGATCGTTTGGAACCTTCATGAGTTAACATTGGAAATTGAAAAAGTCAACCTTTTAATGGTTTTCAGAAGAAAAATATCTCCATAAGATAAACATTATATTTTGCCAAGAAATAGTCAGTTTTTCAAAATTGGTGGGCTGCAGTAATGTCCATAGTTCCCCTTCAGTTTGGTAAATATCCATAGCTTCAATGGTCTCACAATGGGGTATGTAACTTTTCTGGTAGGTTTTGATGTGTTTTTATTCAGCATGCTAACTGTGGAAAGCATCAGTTTCCTGAACCTGCTTCTCCCTTTAAAGAAAATCGTGATTTCTGTGAAAAAATAATGCTATTTAATAGGAAACACATCAATACTTGCCAAAAGTTTATCAGTTTTGTCCCCACAATAAGCATAACTAAGTAAACAAACAATAAGCCCTCACTATACTTGTCAGCTTCACCTGTACCTCTATCTGTAGGTCCCTGGACCTTCCTGCAACACTCCCTGCAGCAAAGGCCACAGCTCCACCTGTACCTGTCCCTCTGAGTCCCTGGACCTTCCTGCAACACTCCCTGCAGCAAAGGCCACAGCTCCACCTGTACCTGTCCCTCTGAGTCCCTGGACCTTCCTGCAACACTCCCTGCAGCAAAGGCCACAGCTCCACCTGTACCTGTCCCTCTGAGTCCCTGGACCTTCCTGCAACACTCCCTGCAGCAAAGGCCACAGCTCCACCTGTACCTGTCCCTCTGGGTCCCTGGACCTTCCTGCAACACTCCCTGCAGCAGGTGTGCTGGCAGGAGGCTACAGGGCTAGACAACAAGTGTGCTGGCAGGAAACTGCAGGGCTGGACAGCACCAAGACCAGTTAACTGACTCCCTGCAGCAAATGTGCCAGCAAGAGGCTGCGGGGCTGGACAGCAGCATGAGTAGCCAGGACAAGCAGGAGCAGACTGCTGCAGGGGGCAGGAGGGTCAGTGGTCATCAGATGAAGCAACTTGCTGCTGGCACCTCCAGCAACAAAGGAGAGAGGAAGTTTGTGTGTCTGGAGTGTGGAAAAGAATTCACCACAAGGGGAGGCCTCAGATATCACACCTTTACACACACTGGTGTGAAGAACTATGAATGTAAGGAATATGGGAAAACATTTATTAGGAAGAGTCAACTTGATACACACACCCTTACACACACTGGTGTGAAAAACTATGAATGTAAGGAATGTGGGAAAAATTTCGTTAGGAAGAGTACCCTTGATATACACACCCTTAGACACACTGGTGTGAAGAACTTTGAATGTAAAGAATGTGGGAAAAAATTCATCCAGAAGTGTATCCTTGATACACACACCCTTACACACACTGGTGTGAAGAACTATGAATGTAAGGAATGTGGGAAAAAGTTCAGCCTGAAGGGTAACCTTGAAGCACACACACTTACACACACCGGTGTAAAGAACTTTGAATGTAAGAAATGTGGGAAAAAATTCATTAGGAAGAGTCACCTTGATACACACACCCTTACACACACTGGTGTCAAGAACTATGAATGTAAGGAATGTGGGAAAAAATTCATTAGGAAGAGTAACCTTGAAGCACACACCCTTACACACACTGGTGTAAAGAACTTTGAATGTAAGAAATGTGGGAAAAAATTCATTAGGAAGAGTCACCTTGATACACACACCCTTACACACACTGGTGTCAAGAACTATGAATGTAAGGAATGTGGGAAAAAATTCATCCAGAAGGTTCACCTTGATTTACACACCCTTACACACACTGGTGTTAAGAACTATGAGTGTAAGGAATGTGGGGAACGATGCACCACAAAACAGGGTCTTAAATATCACAGCCTTATGCACACTGGTGTAAAAAACTATGAATGTAAGGAATGTGGGAAAAAGTTCATCATAAAGTTTCACCTTGATAGACACACTCTTACACACACTGGTGTAAAGAACTATGAATGTCAAGAGTGTGGAAAAAAGTTTGGACGCAAGAGTAACCTTAAAAGCCACAGCCGTACCCACACTGGTGTAAGAAACTATGAATCCCAAGAATGTGGGGATGAATTTATCCAGAAGAGTCAACTTGCTACACACACCCTTACACACTCGGGTGTAAAGAGTCATGAGTGTGAAGAGTGCGGGAAGAGATTCAGTATGGCTTCATACCTTAACCGACACTTGTACAAGCATATATACGACCATAGAGAGTTGAAGTGCGATGTTTGTGGTCAGTTCTTCAAGACAAAGCCTGAAATTAGAAGACACATGAAGACCCACTTCAGGGATGTGTCTTCCTAAGCTGTGATCTTGTAATGTCTCACGGCTCTTCTCCCCGGCACTGGGTCACCCTCCATGTATTACTGTGTCTGTCCTCTCCATCTGGCCGTCACCCTAGTGCCCAGTGACCGTCTTGGCTCATTATTTACTATTTTTCCATTTTTCCATGCTCGCTCCTCCATCCCCACCACTGTCACATCCCATCGAGTGTCCTTGCAGATTCACAGCTCCTCCTTAGAGAGTAACACTTATCATTACCTCCATTTGCTTTGACCATCTTGACACAACTTACATACAGCTTCATGGACCAAATGCTGACCCCTTAATGGTGTTGTACTCTGGTATTCTGGAAAAATACATAACAATTACATTTCCAGTTGCTCTGTTTTTTATCCTCACTTGTCTTGAAGATTGACTCAAAGTTAGTGTTTTGAAACCATCTTATCAAATTTACTTTCATACTGTGAATGTTTCTGGCACACGACCAACACGTGAATATGCAGACATTGGCACAAGGCGCGTCACCATCACATAGTGCCGACTGCCCTGGTCCTTGGTAGAAAAAGAGTATTTAGTGCTGAATTACCTGTACTATATATGTGTTGTTTGCAGACTCAGCAAATACATGAGACTGTTCAGATTGAAAAGAACTCTCTCTCTCTCTCTCTCTCATCACTGACAACCTCGATCCCTCCTTCAGCAACAACTTTGAACGTGTCATGTCCCTCGCCAAGCGGCCAAGGCTGTCCTGCTGCTGCTGATGATGATGATGTCATTTGGGAGAGTTCAGTTCAGTTCAGAGTGTCGAATGGAAGACGCTATTAGTACCAAGAGTGTTGGAAAGATGAAACCAAAGATCATGATATGCAATGTTCATAAAGAGGAGACCAAGGAAAAAGTAAAGGAGGCCATCTTGGACCGCAATGACTTCTTACACACAATTCAGGGTGGGGAGAATAAAATTGAGCTGATTTTTAGTAAGTCTGCAGCCGGCACACGCGCGGATCCACGGTAAAGAGTTTGGGGGGCCGATGCCAGGATTTTTGCAGGTGTAAGGGGCATTAGCATTACCGGTTCGCCATTCTCGACGGTCCTGCTCGTGAATAACTGGTGCACTGACCTGAATCAGTGGGCATAATGACCCTGCTGGACTTGGCGCCAAAGCATTCCAGGGCGGCCAGTGTTCCAGTGTTCCTCTTCGGATCCGAATGAGACGGCCGATTCCTCTGAGAAAAAGCATTGTTATAGCCGCAGCGCGCTTTTGAGCTAGTTTTTTCTGCATCCGCTCAACTATTTTGGGGCAGTTTTTACATCTTTTTTTTTTGGGGGGGGGGGCGGGGGGAACTCTAGAACAACCTTCCTTCATCTGCATTTCCTCCTGCCAATGACTTGACCTCTTTACCACGTTTACTATCCTTTCCTCATCCTCCCTCATCTTCATCCCACACTTTCCTTCCTTCCTTCCTTCTGTTGTGCTGGAAGCTTCCCCCGGCGACCATAGGCCTCTAGAAGGCTCCCGGAGAAACGAGCAGGGGGGCGGGGAGCAAAGCCTCGTCCGGGCCCCGCGGGGCGCGGCCAGGCGCCAGGCGGGAAGTGTTGCCAACTCGCACATATTTTTGCTACATGTTCTTGTATGATCTGAAATATACTGTAACATTCTAGACTGTACTGTTCTGGATATATATAGGAGAAGAGGGCGAGAGAGAGTCAGTCCCAGTCATAGTAAGCTAGTGGTAAGTGAAGAGTGAAGTGTACTACTAAGGAAGAATATTAAACTACAGAAACTGTGCAAAGTGTTTACATATCTCCCTCCCACGGAGTCTTGTGACGGCGACACGGAACCCAAGTAACACGTCCGGCATATCACTTCACTTCTTCCTTCCGTCCTTCCCTCACTTTTTGCTTCCTTCCTTCCTTTCTTTCATGTTTACTATCCTTTCCTCATCCTCCCTCATCTTCACCCCACACTTTCCTTCCTTCCTTCCTTCACTTCTTCCTTCCGTCCTTCCCTCACTTTTTGCTTCCTTCCTTCCTTTCTTTCATGTTTAGCCTACTATCCTTTCCTCATCCTCCCTCATCTTCACCCCACACTTTCCTTCCTTCCTTCCTTCACTTCTTCCTTCCGTCCTTCTCTCACTTTTTGCTTCCTTCCTTCCTTTCTTTCATGTTTACTATCCTTTCCTCATCCTCCCTCATCTTCATCCCACACTTTCCTTCCTTCCTTCCTTCACTTCTTCCTTCCGTCCTTCCCTCACTTTTTGCTTCCTTCCTTCCTTTCTTCCACGTTAACTATCCTTTCCTCATCCTCCCTCATCTTCACCCCACACTTTCCTTCCTTCCTTCCTTCACTTCTTCCTTCCGTCCTTCTCTCACTTTTTGCTTCCTTCCTTCCTTCACTTCTTCCTTCCGTCCTTCCCTCACTTTTTGCTTCCTTCCTTCCTTTCTTTCATGTTTACTATCCTTTCCTCATCCTCCCTCATCTTCACCCCACACTTTCCTTAATCCTTCCTTCCTTCACTTCTTCCTTCCGTCCTTCCCTCACCTTTTGCTTCCTTCCTTCCTTTCTTCCACGTTAACTATCCTTTCCTCATCCTCCCTCATCTTCATCCCACACTTTCCTTCCTTCCTTCCTTCACTTCTTCCTTCCGTCCTTCCCTCACTTTTTGCTTCCTTCCTTCCTTTCTTCCACGTTAACTATCCTTTCCCCATCCTTATAATTACTGCCTCCAATAAGCTGGCAGTACAATGCATTATATTTTGAGGCGTGACCCAGCGGTGACATAACCGATCATGGATACTCAAAGATAAATTGTGTGGTAAATGTTCAATGAGTTGGAGATAATAATTGGATATTTAATTGTGATACTATAACAAAAATATCAGACATGAAAACTGAACCAATGGATATTTGACTTTTATTTGTGATACTGTGAAAAGGAAAGATATACTGTGACTATGAGGATGCCAAGTTTATTAAAAGGACGTCAGTGGACTATTCAACGGTAAACTGTAAACGGTAAAGATCGAGGACCGACTATCAATCAATCAATCGTGGCTAAAAGTACTCAGCCCACGAGCCCTCTGCCCATCCACGCCAGACACAAAGCAGACAATTTTTTTTACAGTAAAGGAGACAGCTCAAGGGCAAAAGAGAAAAATAAAATAAAAATAAATAAATAAAAGCCTGCTAATTGCTGCTCCTATAAAAGAGAGTAGTAAAGAATGGCCAACAGAGGAGAGGTATCTTGATACTCTCCTCTTGAAAGAGATTGATTGATTGATGGTTTATTGTTACAAGTAAAACAACAAAGGAGAAGGGAGGAGCATGCCATCCCAACCCCCAGGCAGTAATTAAAGAGGTCAAGTCATTGGCAGGAGGAAATGCAGATGAAGGATAATATATGTTTTCATCGAATGGAACAAGCTGCCACCTCTGTACAAAAAAAATATTGCTTAGGATGGTTTTAAGAACTCAACAAAGTCACAGTTCATGTATACTGTCTTCCAAGAAAGCAATAAATTAACCAATCAATCAACCAATCAACTGGACCTCCCGAGAGTGAGACTGTCCAACGCGCAGGCCCCGAGCGCGCCAAATCCAGCCTTAGAGGAGGAGGAAGGAGGGCTGCAACTTTTGACGTAATTACCTTAAACTAGCGTAATTTCACATCGTCTAAGGTAATTTTAGAGTAATGCTCTTTTTAGCGTAATTCTAGCGTAATTTAGCAGGTGTTGGAGTAATTCTGAAGTAATTTAGACATGATTTCCACTGTCGACTCATTTCAAAGACACCCTCACCACTTGTACAAATATCATAAAAAAACAACACTAGTAAATAACAAAATGTGTAAATCAATCAATAACTGATAAATACTAAGTTGAGTAAGATAAAGTGCAGAAATAAGAAAAAGGAAAATGAGTTGGACTGTTGGAGTGACTGACTGACTGTTTACAATAATGTGAAGCGACCGACGTCAACAGAAGCAGCCGCTGCCAGCAGGACTGCTCGGCCACAGCGTGTTATAGGCTGTGGTAGGCCTAGTTTGTGGTGCCGTGGATGGTACAAAGGTAAGGGGAGAGAACAGAAAGCCTCCTGTGTCACAGTGTGTGTGTGTGGGTAAATCTTACCAACAGCGGCTCCTGCCTTGGTGAGGAATGGTGCAGCCCACGGGTGAGAGGGGAAAAACTGAGCCAGCTCGTTAAAGACCCACTGTGGACATACTAAAGCCGTCCTCCAAATAAAACCACAACAGACGTGTTGTATATCGACTACTTATCATGGAAGCAGGTCAAGACGGCCCCTGACCACGACGGCCCTCCGCGACGGTCCTCCCTCACTTTCAACATCTTCCTATATGCCCTCCTCTTCCTTGAACTTTTCCTACACTTCATTCACTTGTACATCCTCTCCTACCTCCATTGACACCTCCTTCATTGCCAGTCACCATTCTTCCATATTCCTCCTTGTATACCGCTGCTGATGCAATCTCATACAGGTCACCTTCTTCTCACCTTCCCTCCATCTATTCCCTTTTCTAAACTCCAACCTCACCCTAACCCTCAATTTAACCAATACTGCATAGGAAATATGATTTACAAAAGTAATATACTCAATTTTTTTAGTTTAGAGTTTAGTGAAAAAGAATTAGGTGATTGAAAATGACCAAAGAAGTGTGTTAGTGAAAAGAATTTTGTGATATATAACAAGGACCAAAGAAGTTTCTATTCCTATTATAGTGTATGCCTCGGTTTAACATTTCTTTGATAATGATAAAGGTACCTGAGATATTTATAACTTACTTTAATATAGTTTACTGGTATAGGTATATAATACTGGGAAAGGATACTGTGATTTTCCAAGGCCAAAGAACTTCTGTTCCTATTACATATTGTATTATAACATTGACCTAATTCTTTTGTATGATGTAGCAGCAGTAACAAAAGAAATGTTATAGTATTCTTTATATGTTGCCTTTCTTTTCACAAAATTAAGTGTAATAGATGATAAACATAGAAGCAATTCTTTTGAAAACATGGTAAACTTAACTACATAATATAAGGTAAATCTAAAGTAATCATGATAAAAATGTAAGGTAATTTTGTACAAAACAGGGTAATTTTCGACTTTATCTAAGGAAATCCCAGATTCAGGGTGTTGCAGCCCTGGCTCTCTTGTCCTGCCCTGAGCCTCACCTGCACCTCTTATAATATACACGCCAGGTAACTATACAGGTGTGCCGGGGAGGAGAGCACGTACGCCTTCCCCTCGCCTTTTTGTGGGGTCTGGCTGCTACGGCTTTGTTATTTGGTTTTGTGATTTACGTTGAAGATAGATTTTGTGTTTCATTTACCTATTTGTAGTCTAGTGGCCCGAGGTAAGCTCTAATAGTCCTGTCTCCATATCTACATTCATCCAGCCTTTCCTTCGTTTGGTGGACACTGCATGCTCGCCTCCACCACCTCTTCCTGCAAGCTGTTTCGTGTGTTAACACTTCTATGTGGAAAACTTACTTAAGTCACTCAAACAGGTTCCTTTATTAAGTTTCTTTCCGTGTCCTCTCAGCCCCTGCGTTCTCGTAGTAGAGAAGAGATCATCTTTATTCACCTCATCAAACTTATTTACCATTATACAGCCATGTCATTCCCTGCCATGCCAATCCCTGCCATGTCAATCCCTGCAATGTAAACCCCTTCCATGTCAATCCCTGCAATATAAACCCCTGCCATGTAAATTCCTACCATGTAAACCCCTGCCATGTAAACCCCTGCCATGTAAATTCCTACCACGTAAACCCCTGCCATGTAAACCCCTGCCATGTAAATTCCTACCACGTAAACCCCTGCCATGTAAACCCCTGCCATGTAAATTCCTACCACGTAAACCCCTGCCATGTAAACCCCTGCCATGTAAATTCCTACCACATAAACCCCTGCCATGTAAACCCCTGCCATGTAAATTCCTACCACATAAACCCCTGCCATGTAAATTCCTACCACGTAAACCCCTGCCATGTAAACCCCTGCCATGTAAATTCCTACCACGTAAACCCCTGCCATGTAAACCCCTGCCATGTAAACCCCTGCCATGTAAATTCCTACCACGTAAACCCCTGCCATGTAAATTCCTACCACGTAAACCCCTGCCATGTAAACCCCTGCCATGTAAATTCCTACCATGTAAACCCCTGCCATGTAAATTCCTACCATGTAAACCCCTGCCATGTAAATCCCTCCCACGTTGACTCCTGCCATGTAAACTCACAGCCATTTAACCCTCCTTACTTCAGCTTTACCTTGCATGATGAAGTGGGTGAGGATTGACTGATGTAACCCCCTGCCATGTAAATCCACTGCCATGTAAACTCCTGCCATGTAAATCCACTACCATGCAAACTCCTGCCATGTAAAGCTCTGGGTGTTAGGCTAGTCACTCTTTCTCATTCCCGTGGCTTGACGCTCTGACCCACAAGACTGCCACACCACACATAGTCTAAATTAACCCTTTAACCCGGTAGGTGCGGGGATCATGTTTCGTAATGGTCCCTCTAAGCGAGAAAAATGAGAAAAAAATCATCACTCACACAAACCATTTCATAATATGTATCAAAGCATTTGTGATCAGTTTATGTATCATCTATTTTGGGGGGGTTAAATCATGGCACAAATTTGGCCCATCGCTGGTACATGGTAAAGCCACAAATTTGGCCCGTCGCTGCTACCGGGTTGACTGTGGATTTCCTACAGTCAGACCTCACCAAGCTACAGGAATGGAACAAAAAGTGGCTGCTACAATTCAATGAAGAAAAATGTAAAGTCATGTACCTTGGGAGGGGATATCCAGCATACCAATACCACATGGGAAACACTCCACTATCCACCACAGAAGCAGAGAAAGCCCTGGGAGTGTATGTTACCAGGCTACCAGTGAGGGGATATCCAGCATACCAATACCACATGGGAAACACTCCACTATCCACCACAGAGGCAGAGAAAGCCCTGGGAGTGTATGTTACCAGGCTACCAGTGAAGGGATATCCAGCACACCAATACCACATGGGAAACACTCCACTATCCACCACAGAGGCAGAGAAAGACCTGGGAATGTGTGTTACCAGGCTACCAGTGAAGGTCAAATCCTTGCCAGTCACAGCGGATGGGTTAAGGGCTGGAAAAATAAGAAATAGAAAAGTTCCACTGGCAACATTTAATATATTGTTCTTTATGACAGTGTTTTGTGTCCACATGAGTTGGGTTCCAGATTTTCCCGCGGTGAGTACACGGTCACAATGTGTGTTGTATTTTGTAATTTTTTTACCCATTTCCAGGCAAGATAGCAGATATATATTTACTTCCATGAGTAAATAAGTATTTCAGGCACATGATATGATACATGACAATACGTGAGAATTGTTTTTTTGCCTTCTTATTGACCTAGATAAGGGTGATGTCAGATGATGAGATGAGATGTCTTTTTTTCCTTTTTTCTTTTGTGTTACAGTAAAGGAAGCAGCTCAAGGGCAAAAATATATGCAAACAGAAAGAGCCATTCTTATCTTAATGTTGTTTCTCTACATTTTTATAGATTATTGAATAGAATGTCTAGATGTTTTTTTACCAATAATGCATAACAGTGATGAACAGCAGTTTTGGGAAGGTAAATCCATGCACAGAGAGTAGGTCCAGAGGTAAGGTAGGCACAGTCCTGCACTGAGCTTGGCCTACCATCTGCTGGTGGTTGTCATGGAACTAAAAAAAAAAAAAAAAAAAAAAAAAAAACGCAGAATTCATCAAATAGTTTACTTTCCAAATTTTTTGTTAGTATTTAATAATCACATTTTTCTCATAGCTGCAGTATTAGTGACAATTGACTTGGAAGTAGTATTTGAAAACAGAGCAACACAAGAAAAGGGGAAATTAAAACATATATTTTCCCACATTAACAATCGTCACATTCTGTATGTTCTCTTAAAGTTACTCATCATGAATTTAATATTATAAGGTGCAAAAGATGTATGTATTATGATTGAAATTAGAAATATGAAATAAGTTTAACCCGGTAGCAGCAGGGATCATGATTCTTAATGGTCCCTCTAAGCGAGAAAAATGAGTAAAAATCACCCCTCACACAAACCATTTCATAATATATATCAAAGCATTTGTGATCAGTTTATGTATCATCTATTTTGGGGGGTTAAAATCATGGCACAAATTTGGCCCGTAGCTGCTACCAGGTTAACACTTTCTGCTGGGAGCATACAGTATGTTTGCAGCGGTGTAGACAACCTCTCACGCTCTTTATTGGAGACAGAGGAATGCATCGTGTGTGAGGCAGCGGCGTGCCAGCCAGAGAAATGTTGAGTGGCAAAATCTTCAACACCTTCCACCACTACTAGTAAGAAGTTGAAAGCACGGCACCATTGTTTGACTTGTTTGGCTTTTCTTTTCTTTTACGTAGGAAATATTTGCCCATGAGTCCGCATTGATTCATACTGGGCATTTTTCCTCTAACCACGTTGGCGGTATGCGCAACAGGCAACTCTAAAGGCGGACACACACTATACGATGCGGCCAAACAAGAAACGCGAGAATTTCCCTAGATTTGGGGAAATTCTTGCTTGCGCTAGGGTAATTCTTGATCGCCAGATGGAGCCTTAAGCATACCGCGCCACACCTCATTAGGCCTATGGTGATGATAATTTCCTGAATTTCCTATGGGTAACTCTGGCGGGTGGGGGTGGATATAGAGTTCACGAGGTTACTGTTGTGTTATGCTGCACCACAAAACATTTGAAAGCATCATTGTAGGATAAATAAGAACTTTCTGGTATGAAAACATCATCGTCATCATTAGAAACAAGTGAAACGATGCCATTGATCAATATTTTATAGCGAAAAAAGACGTTTTAAGAATTCGGTTGCATGCTGTGACGCTGAGTAGCTAGGGAAATGTTCCTAATGAATGCGTGTTGTCCTTGATGAGTGACAATATGAGAAATTGTGTTGGTTCATCTTCTCGTATGGACAAGAAAGAGCACTCTGGCGGATCATGATAGGGAGATGGAAAAGTCTCAAGATATCGATGACGCACATCACACACAACCAAGGTCAGTTGCCCATATCCACAACGTAAACAAACCAGCCGCCCTGTATTCACATCTTTTGACCTGTTACGCTTTGTACCGCTTCTTTGGTCCTCCTTCTCATGGTGCCGTTTGCAAAAGTAAGGGCTGATGTGGCTGTGCAGCTGTCACTCAAATTATGGACTTGTTGCTACAGTTAATTGGAAGGAAGAAGCTGTTGTGGGTACGATCATGGCTTCAAAGACGAGAGGACAGGAGTGTTTACCCAAACCAACAACTCTCTCCTGGTTTGCTGTGTGGGCAACGGCGGTTGCTCCTTGCTTCAAGATGGCGCCACTATAAACATTCGCCTGCGTCAGAACGGGCTGGGCCGACCATCAGGCCCCACCAGGAAGAAGCCTTGGGCCGACCATCAGGCCCCACCAGGAAGAAGCCTTGGGCCGACCATCAGGATCCACCGGGAAGAAGCCTTGGGCCGACCATCAGGCCCCACCAGGAAGAAGCCTTGGGCCGACCATCAGGATCCACCAGGAAGAAGCCTTGGGCCGACCATCAGGATCCACCAGGAAGAAGCCTTGGGCCGACCATCAGGATCCACCAGGAAGAAGCCTTGGGCCGACCATCAGGCCCCACCAGGAAGAAGCCTTGGGCCGACCATCAGGATCCACCAGGAAGAAGCCTTGGGCCGACCATCAGGCCCCACCAGGAAGAAGCCTTGGGCCGACCATCAGGCCCCACCAGGAAGAAGCCTTGGGCCGACCATCAGGCCCCACCAGGAAGAAGCCTTGGGCCGACCATCAGGATCCACCGGGAAGAAGCCTACCGGCGCAATAGGCCGCGATGTAAAAGAAAAAAAAAAAAAAAAAAAAAAGGTTGGAGGAAAACAACATGTAAAATGTTTTTTATGTTAATAGTTTTTGGGATAAGGGACACGTTAATGGAATTCCCATTAATTTAAATGTGGAAGTTCATTTTTGTTTACGAGTGTTTTGATTTACCGTTTACCGTTGATGAGGTTTCAGGCCCTGCCCCGCCGCTGATGCAGCGCTCTACGAGGGCCGTCAACAATTATAACGTTAGCCTCAGTAATAGTCTTCGATGCACTTATTCTCAAACATCGTAGTGAGTGAGTGAGTGTCTTAATTGCTTTCACGAATAATATCACATTAGTTCAGTTTTCATGTCTAATATTTTCCTTATAGTATCACAATTAAATATCCAGCGATTATTTCCAACACACTGAACATTCATCACACACAATTTATCATTGAGTACAGACATTGATTAATAGCCATGATTGGTCATGTTACGAATTCTCTCAATTTCAGTCTGGAGAACTACACAACACTGGTCGTTGGCTGAGTGGTTGATTTCAGGCTTCTTGTACCTCACACAATTCATGCATTTCTTCTCAGCCATGGTGCACTCCTGTGATTTATGATTGCCACCGCATTTGAAACAATTTGGGGCGTCTCCATTGGTCTTGGCAGCACAGTTGGCCTCAAGATGGCTGTATCTCTGACAATGATAGCATATAATTGCATGGTATCTGTCTCTCACTGTGTATATTCCCCATTTTAATTTTAACTTGTTGTGATTCTTGTGAATCAGCTCTTACAGTTGGATCGCTCCTCAGAATGTAGTGCATCGTGCCGGCAGCTGCAGGCTTACTAAAAACCAGCTCAATCTTATCCTCAACACCCTCAATTGTGTGTAAGAACTCATTGCGGTCTAAGATGGTCTCTTTTATTTTTTCCTTGGTCTCCTCTTTATGTACATTGCATATCATGATCTTTGGTTTCATCTTTCCCACACTCTTGGTATTAATTTGCTCAACAGACTCCAGTTTTTGAGCAGCCTCATCCCTTGTATTCTCATTATCAAAGTTCATGACAATATTACCTCCATTAGTGAATCATGAATCAGTTATTTGAATGCCATTCAATGCCTGGGAGACTGCATCCTTCATTTCTGTTGCCTTCTTTCCTGTGTAGAAGAAGCCTTCACGACCAGAATATTCTTCTTGACTTTCCTGTCTTTCTTCGCCACCTCGGCCCAACTCAGCGCCTTAATTGTCAGCAGCAAGGGCGTCAGCAACTGACCCCAGGCCCTCCTACATCCTCTCAGCCCTTGATTCAACTTCATCTTTTACCACAGATATTTCTTTAGATAATTCTTGCTTGAATTCATCCAATTTCTCCACAGTTTTGATAGCCAGAGATGCTTTATGGAGGCATGGGTTGCAAATCCAATTAATTTTAGGTATATTCTCCTGCTTAATTCCAGACAGATGAGCACACGTCACATGACACCATTTAGGGCACAGACAGCATCCAATCCACTTATCGCCTGTGGGATACCTACAAACGTAACAAAAGTCCCCCATGCCCCTGGCTCCGCCAGCCATGTCGACACAGCACTTTAGGGAGCTAGGTGTAACACATCCGCTCTGCACGATGACTCACTCACTACTCCAACAAAAGTCTGGAACGAATTAAACTCGTAAACCGAGGTATGACTGTACCTGGAAATTATACGTAGCCACCTCGCATGAGGTTGACACTTACATTATGTGTTGTATTTTTGTCTCTGAACACAGTGCAGTAATGAATAGCTCCTGGAAAATTTAAGGCAAATATGCAGGAGGAGCAGGTATGTTTTTTCAAGTTGACAGGCTGTCTGTTATGTATTGTTACTGCCCGAGTGTGTTGAGGTGAATATTCAGCTGCTCCTGCATGATCACAGAGCAATAGTTCTTACCTTGTTGAGTGCCAATAGGTTACTGTCTTGGGGGGGTCAGGGTGTGTGAAGCCCCTGTTTTGAGGTGGGGAGGTAGAGGGGGCAAAGCCTCCCCGTTATGGGTTGGGTTAGTTGAGAAATAGTTCTTGTCCTATTAAGCAGCGATAGGTTACTTTTGGCAGGGTGGGGCGCGCTGTGGGGAATATTAATCCAACATATTTACCAAGAAAGTTAACTTTTTATAGTCTTAAGTGAAAATATCCACAAGCTCCTCCCACTAGGGTGGAGCCATTTCTCCCCGCCGAGGAACGATATTGGCGTTCTGGTATTGAGGGTGGAGTTGTGAGGTCCTCAGCTAATTCAACGAGAAATCAGGCTTCATTTCTTTCACCCTTAGGTTACTCTGGTCGACTTGAAGGTATGGTCATGGTCAGATCTAATCCCTCAAGAGATAAGAATACCCCACTCTCTCTCTCTCTCTCTCTCTCTCTCTCTCTCTCTCTCTCTCTCTCACGTGATATTTAAAGAAACAAAATGAGAAACATGCATATATGTATTCAGGTAAATTTACAAATAAATATATATACAAATGACCAAGGCAGGCCAAGAGAGCGACTGAGAGAGAGAGAGAGAGTCATGTTTAATTTCATTTCATGGGATTTGCTACCCTTTCCATCTAATGGTCAGAAAAGTCAAATTTAGTGTGGACATCAGTATTTTGTACATCCTTTGAACCGAGCATGGTCAGCCACTTACCAATAAGGAAAGTTGTGGGCTCCACCAGCTTCAAGTAGTGGGAGGGGCTTGTGGACGTTTTCGTATGACAGACTATACTGGTTTGTGCAGAAAACTATCTCCTCACCAAAAAACTTCCTATTTTGCTCCTGAAAGAATAGTCTTGTCTTGAAAATAACACGCCTAATTATGCTGCAAAATTACCAGTTTAAAAAACTTCAATACAATGACGTATCAAGGATTATGAACTTGAGCGCAGCGCAGCACACCCTCCCTCGCTGACTGATCGTTTGGAACCTTCATGAGTTAACATTGGAAATTGAAAAAGTCAACCTTTTAATGGTTTTCAGAAGAAAAATATCTCCATAAGATAAACATTATATTTTGCCAAGAAATAGTCAGTTTTTCAAAATTGGTGGGCTGCAGTAATGTCCATAGTTCCCCTTCAGTTTGGTAAATATCCATAGCTTCAGTGGTCTCACAATGGGGTATGTAACTTTTCTGGTAGGTTTTGATGTGTTTTTATTCAGCATGCTAACTGTGGAAAGCATCAGTTTCCTGAACCTGCTTCTCCCTTTAAAGAAAATCGTGATTTCTGTGGAAAAATAATGCTATTTAATAGGAAACACATCAATACTTGCCAAAAGTTTAGCAGTTTTGTCCCCACAATAAGCATAACTAAGTAAACAAACAATAAGCCCTCACTATACTTGTCAGCTTCACCTGTACCTCTATCTGTAGGTCCCTGGACCTTCCTGCAGCAAAGGCCACAGCTCCACCTGTACCTGTCCCTCTGAGTCCCTGGACCTTCCTGCAACACTCCCTGCAGCAAAGGCCACAGCTCCACCTGTACCTGTCCCTCTGAGTCCCTGGACCTTCCTGCAACACTCCCTGCAGCAAAGGCCACAGCTCCACCTGTACCTGTCCCTCTGAGTCCCTGGACCTTCCTGCAACACTCCCTGCAGCAAAGGCCACAGCTCTACCTGTACCTGTCCCTCTGGGTCCCTGGACCTTCCTGCAACACTCCCTGCAGCAGGTGTGCTGGCAGGAGGCTACAGGGCTAGACAACAAGTGTGCTGGCAGGAAACTGCAAGGCTGGACAGCACCAAGACCAGTTAACTGACTCCCTGCAGCAGATGTGCCAGCAAGAGGCTGCGGGGCTGGACAGCAGCATGAGTAGCCAGGACAAGCAGGAGCAGACTGCTGCAGGGGGCAGGAGGGTCAGTGGTCATCAGATGAAGCAGCTGTCTACTGGCACCTCCAGCAACAAAGGAGAGAGGAAGTTTGTGTGTCTGGAGTGTGGAAAAGAATTCACCACAAGGGGAGGCCTCAGATATCACACCTTTACACACACTGGTGTGAAGAACTATGAATGTAAGGAATATGGGAAAACATTTATTAGGAAGAGTCAACTTGATACACACACCCTTACACACACTGGTGTGAAAAACTATGAATGTAAGGAATGTGGGAAAAATTTCGTTAGGAAGAGTACCCTTGATATACACACCCTTAGACACACTGGTGTGAAGAACTTTGAATGTAAAGAATGTGGGAAAAAATTCATCCAGAAGTGTATCCTTGATACACACACCCTTACACACACTGGTGTGAAGAACTATGAATGTAAGGAATGTGGGAAAAAGTTCAGCCTGAAGGGTAACCTTGAAGCACACACACTTACACACACCGGTGTAAAGAACTTTGAATGTAAGAAATGTGGGAAAAAATTCATTAGGAAGAGTCACCTTGATACACACACCCTTACACACACTGGTGTCAAGAACTATGAATGTAAGGAATGTGGGAAAAAGTTCAGCCTGAAGCGTAACCTTGAAGCACACACCCTTACACACACTGGTGTAAAGAACTTTGAATGTAAGAAATGTGGGAAAAAATTCATTAGGAAGAGTCACCTTGATACACACACCCTTACACACACTGGTGTCAAGAACTATGAATGTAAGGAATGTGGGAAAAAATTCATCCAGAAGATTCACCTTGATTTACACACCCTTACACACACTGGTGTTAAGAACTATGAGTGTAAGGAATGTGGGGAACGATGCACCACAAAACAGGGTCTTAAATATCACAGCCTTATGCACACTGGTGTAAAAAACTATGAATGTAAGGAATGTGGGAAAAAGTTCATCATAAAGTTTCACCTTGATAGACACACTCTTACACACACTGGTGTAAAGAACTATGAATGTCAAGAGTGTGGAAAAAAGTTTGGACGCAAGAGTAACCTTAAAAGCCACAGCCGTACCCACACTGGTGTAAGAAACTATGAATCCCAAGAATGTGGGGATGAATTTATCCAGAAGAGTCAACTTGCTACACACACCCTTACACACTCGGGTGTAAAGAGTCATGAGTGTGAAGAGTGCGGGAAGAGATTCAGTATGGCTTCATACCTTAACCGACACTTGTACAAGCATATATACGACCATAGAGAGTTGAAGTGCGATGTTTGTGGTCAGTTCTTCAAGACAAAGCCTGAAATTAGAAGACACATGAAGACCCACTTCAGGGATGTGTCTTCCTAAGCTGTGATCTTGTAATGTCTCACGGCTCTTCTCCCCGGCACTGGGTCACCCTCCATGTATTACTGTGTCTGTCCTCTCCATCTGGCCGTCACCCTAGTGCCCAGTGACCGTCTTGGCTCATTATTTACTATTTTTCCATTTTTCCATGCTCGCTCCTCCATCCCCACCACTGTCACATCCCATCAAGTGTCCTTGCAGATTCACGGCTCCTCCTTAGAGAGTAACACTTCCCATTACCTCCATTTGCTTTGACCATCTTGACACAACTTACATACAGCTTCATGGACCAAATGCTGACCCCTTAATTGTGTTGTACTCTGGTATTCTGAAAAAATACATAACAATTACATTTCCAGTTGCTCTGTTTTTTATCCTCACTTGTCTTGAAGATTGACTCAAAGTTAGTGTTTTGAAACCATCTTATCAAATTTACTTTCATACTGTGAATGTTTCTGGCACACGACCAACACGTGAATATGCAGACATTGGCACAAGGCGCTGAATTACCTGTACTATATATGTGTTGTTTGCAGACTCAGCAAATACATGAGACTGTTCAGATTGAAAAGAACTCTCTCTCTCTCTCTCTCTCTCTCTCTCTCTCTCTCTCTCTCTCTCTCTCTCTCTCTCTCTCTCTCTCTCTCTCTCTCTCTCTCTCTCTCTCTCTCTCTCTCTCTCTCTCTCTCTCTCTCATCACTGACAACCTCGATCCCTCCTTCAGCAACAACTTTGAACGTGTCATGTCCCTCGCCAAGCGGCCAAGGCTGTCCTGCTGCTGCTGATGATGATGATGTCATTTGGGAGAGTTCAGTTCAGTTCAGAGTGTCGAATGGAAGACGCTATTAGTATCAAGAGTGTTGGAAAGATGAAACCAAAGATCATGATATGCAATGTTCATAAAGAGGAGACCAAGGAAAAAGTAAAGGAGGCCATCTTGGACCGCAATGACTTCTTACACACAATTCAGGGTGGGGAGAATAAAATTGAGCTGATTTTTAGTAAGCCTGCAGCCGGCACACGCGCGGATCCACGGTAAAGAGTTTGGGGGCCCGATGCCAGGGGCGGTATACACAAACGTTCTTAGCATCGCTAAGTGCACTTAACGGCAAAGAATCGTTAAGTTTTCTACTTAAAATGGCGCTGGGCCGCTTAGCGCTGAAGCTGGAGCACTTAGCGGGCGGAAAATTTAAGGCGGGGAAGGGGCTCCCTTAGCACCGTTAAAAATGCATAAGTATTGCAACATGGTGGATTACAGCGGGATGAAAGGCATCACCTCCTAATATATCTGCCTCGTCTAGACGAATTGGAGGCGTGTAATGATTTGAAACTCATCCTGAAATATCTTTGGACTGTGCTGACCGTGCTGAGATGAGTGGTTCGGCGAGGCGGACCTTGGAAACACCTACATGGCCATCACGACTGAAGTGGTGTTCGCTGACAGGCAAAATGCAGGTGCAACCTTCACAGACTGACAGAGATTGAGTGATAACAGACACTGGAGACCCTCCAAGCGATGGCTGGTGAGCGCCTGCCACCATCCACAGGCTGTCACACAAGGAGCCCTGGGAGTAACCTTGCTGGAAGCCCCGCGGGCCGCAGTGTGTGGCTGGCGTTATACAGCCCCCAGCCATAGCCTGGAGGGCATCCAGTGTCTGTTATCACTCACCTTAGGTAGTCTGTGAAGGTCCAGTCATCACTGGCGCACGTGTATCTTACCTGTGATCAACACCGGCAGCCACAGACTCCTGCCCAAGGAACGAACACAGGTGAGCCAATATTTTACCTCGCCAGACTTATCCTTTATAATATTCAACTCTTTTAACCCAACACACCTGTTAATCTTGTGACTGACTTCAACAAACGTTTCCCACCAATCTTACCAAACCTTAAACAATACCTATTTGGGTCACTAGTGTCTGTTATTTAATTTTTACTTGACTAACCTCCCAGCAGTGATAAACCAAACCTAACCTGGGTAAATTTATCATTGACATATAGTTATTTCAACTTAATCTGTTATTTAAGATAGCCAGTTTTAACCAAATCAACAATTATTTAGAAAAGTTGATATTTTCAACCTAACTTAAATGTCAGAAGTGTCCTAACAAAATTACCTTCCTTTGCTTATTTTTAGTAACCAAACCAAATCAATTTGACGTACCGGTAGCTCTTAAACCGAACTTGCTCTAGTACTCAAGCTTGCATCACTTATGACTTTTTTCCTTTAATCCTAAATCAACTTGTTTAGAAACCTTGCTCTGACATACCTAACTTAATATAAGTTCACCTCTCCTAACTCAGATAAATTTCCGATTTGTGTTACTGACTATTTTTTAAACAAACATTTTGATTTTGGACGTAAATTTTTTACCAAACTAACTATCATTCAGAATGTTGCCTTATTTTAACTTAACAAAAAATTATAAACGTCACCAAACCTCATTGATCCTACTTAACGAGCAGTAGCTATCCTTTCTGTAAAATACCTCCCAGGAATCCCTGGGTGTTGCAAAATGATACTAATACCCATGCTAGCTAGCATTGTAGTATTGTTTAATTTGTTTTGGTCATGTCTTTTTTTTCACATTTGAAATTAATTAGTTCACAGTATATTATGGCTTTTGTTATTTGCAGCTTCCTTTCTTATGAAGATTTAAAAGTGAATTTTATGATTATTCTTAGTCTTACTCCCAAATAGCTATTAAAGTCAATCAACAATGCTAAAATCTTTTTGAACAAAAAAAATTGCAAATTGGTCCATGAGTCAAGAGTTTTGACTTCTGGACAAGTATAGATATAGATATAGGGCAGGTACCAAAGCATTTCTAATTGTAATGTATCTATTTGCAGTGATCGTGATGACATTGACAACAACGAGCAAGTCCTCCTAGACCTAGAGTGACCTCAAGCTGGTATTCGCCACATAACATTATTGTTTAATCATTTAGTTTTTGTCATCCAGCATCAAGCAATCATTCCCATGCAAGAATATAATGCACAATATAAGCAACTTCAATTGCTAGAAAATAAGACAATGTTGCCAGCCCATATAGTGTGCACTGTGCAGTAAATAACTCATGTAGATAATGCCTGTTATTTTATCACATACTTATGTTGATGCAATGTCTTTTAGTTCTTGCTTCGGGTATATTAATTACTAATCCATTCTTATTTCTCCGACGGCCATTTCCTGTGTTGATACGTCAATCAGTTCAGTACTTTTATTTTCTTAGCTTGTGTTTTGCAGTTCTTTGCCAATTAAATCACTGGACACATCTTAATAAATATCACAGATTTAATTATCATATATCAGTCCCATAAGTTTATTTCAGATGCTCTTAAAACAACATCTGCCCATTCATAGTCCAACTTAACCTGGTAGCAGCAACAGGCCAAATTTGTGGCTTTACCCTGTACCAGCGATGGGCCACATTTTTGCCATGATATAAACCCCCAAAAATAGATGATGCATAAACTGATCACAAATGTGTTGATATATATTATGAAATGGTTTGCGTGAGTGATGATTTTTTCTCATTTTTCTTGCTCGGAGGGTATATATTATGTTGTTTATTTGAACTTGTACTCATATTTCAGGGCCAAACATGATGTGGAAGAAGAAATCAGTTGTCTCCATCAGTCGGGTTTGTGCCATGGCAGCTTTCTCCAGCTGTCCGGCAGAGGTCCAGTCCATGCCATGGAGAAATTCAGCCCCCAACAATGAGATGGCATGCCAGAGATGGATCCGCAGCTTCTCCTCCAATCAATCAATCCTTGCAATGCCTTTTCTCTTTTCTCTCCTTCTGTACCACCATGCTTACACATAACTGATCCAAGGTACTGAAACTCATTACCCTCCTCCATTTCTTCACCATTCAAAATTATTTGGCATTCTTTTTCACATTCAATGCCCACTCTATATGGGCATACAAACTCTACAACCTCCCTTCTACTCCGCTCACAAACCATCACTTTACTTTTGTTGACATTTACTTTCAACTTTCTCCTTTTACATACACTATCAAAAACACTGACCAAATTTTGTAAGTCACTTTCATTTTCTGCATTGAGCACCGTGTCATCAGCATACATTTTTACTTCAATTTCGCCAACTTTGCCCTTCATTTCTCATAACACCATCCATATAAATATTGAACAACCACGATGACATGACACACCCCTTCCTTAGCCCACTTTCATCTCAAAATGTTCACTTGTTTCTCCAGTAATTTTGACACATGCAGATGCATCCTCATAGAAAGACTTTATTGCATAAAGCAGTTTTCCTCCCACACCATATATCTTTAAGATGTCCCACAATGCCAGCCAATCGACTCTGTCATAAACTTTCTTTAGAATAACTAGATCCATGAAGGCAGCATAGTATTTTTTTCCTTTTGCTAATATTTTTCTAATAAAACACCATCCTGAAGGAAAATATCTGATCCACACATCCTCTTCCCTTCCTGAAGTCTCCTTGTTCTCCACTGATTTTCTCTTCTGTAAGTCTTTGCGCAGTCTCAATTAGGACTTTTCCATATACCTTTCCAGGTAGCCTACACTCAGCAGACTTATACCCCTACAACTCCCACCTCCCCTCTCCTGCCCTTCCCCTTGTAAACTGGGACCATGATGGCTTTTGTCAAGTCTGCTGGGACCTCCCCCCCCCTTCCCAGGCCACTTCACATATCTTGACCATTCATATAGTAACTTCATCTCCACACTTCAACATTTCTGCTGTGATTCCTCTCAATTCATTCATCATCATCATCTCATCGACGCCTGCTCTTAGGAGCTCCCACCAGGGGATGGCCACGGCAGAAGTTTCCATCTTTCTCTATCCGGACACTCCCTCCTTGCCTGCTCAAAGTTTCTCAAGGATCTCTCATCCTTCTCCCTAACGTACTCCTGCACCCTATCTCTCCATTTCACTGGAGGTCGTCCTCTAACATTCCCTCCCTCAATCTCACATACACCCTTCTGGTCATCTTACTCTCCTCCATTCGCTCCATGTGGCCAAACCACTTTAAAGTCACTTATTCCCTTCACCCCCGTGACACATTCCAAAACGCTCATACACACTTTCATTACTTATTCCATCCATTCTAGTCACACCACAAGCACTCCTCAAATAACTCATTTCCACTGCCTGCACTCTAGACCTCTGACTTTCATTCAAGGCCCATGTTTCACTTGCATATGTGAGGGTTGGTACTATTATTGTATTTTCAACTGATAACTGATCCAAGGTACTTAAACTCATTGACCTCCTCCATTTCTTCACCATTCAGAATTATTTTGCATTCTTTTTCACATTCAGTTCCCACTCTATATGGGCATACAAAATCTACAACTTCACTTCTACTCCCCTCACAAACCATCACTTTACTTTTGTTGACATTTACTTTCAGCTTTCTCCTTTTACAGACGCTATGAAAATCACTGACCAAGTTTTGTAAGTCACTTTAATTTTCTGCAATGAGCACTGTGTCATCAGTAAACAGGATTGAATTCAGCACCCACTGCCTTCCCTCAGCGTACATTTTTACTCCAACTTTGCCCTTTATTTCTCTCATGACACCATCCATATAAATATTGAACAATCATGGTGACATGACACGCCCCTGCCTTAATCCCACCTTTATCTCAAAATGTTCACTTGTTTCTCCACCAATTTTGACACATGCAGATGCATCCTCATAGAAAGACTTTATTGCACTAAACAGTTTTCCTCCTACACCATAAATCTTTAAAACATCCCACAATGCAATCCAATCGAATCTGTCATAAGCTTTTTCTAAGTCCATGAAGGCAGCGTATAGTTTCTTTCCTTTTGCTATTATTTTTTCTACTACCATCCTGAAGGAAAATATCTGATTGATTCCATCAGTTCCTGCTGCTTTTCCATTTTTTAATCTTTTTAATGCCTGATTTACTTCTTCATATGTTATACTTCTTTCTTTATATACTCCTCCTCTACCTCCGCTCAAAACTGTTGCTGTAACAGCTGCTGGACGTCCATCATCAAAACTCATTAAGTTTTTGAAATATTCTCTCCATGTCTCTTTCACAGCTTCCCCGTCTTTGAACATCTTTCCACTCTCACCCATAACTTCATTAATTTTCCTTGGGGAGATATTATTGGGGTGATGCTTTTCTTTCGTTTTTTACTTCTTTCCAATATGATTTCCTGTTCCCTTTATATTTTTCACTTAGTCTTTTCCAAAGTCTTCACCAACTCTCTTCTTACTTTCTTTTATTGCTTGTTTTAATTTCATTTTGCATTCTCTATATTTCTTTTTCCTTTCCCTTTTTACTTGCTCAACCACATTTCTTTCTTAAGTTTTCTTAAAAAAGTTCCCTTTTCTCTCTTACTATCCTCCTTATCTCTTCTGTCCACCATGAATTTCCTTTTCTTTTTCCATCTCTCATCATTTTCATCCCTACCACTTTTTTGTTGTAGTTAACACTACTTCTTTAAATGTTCTAAAAACTTTTTCAGTATCTGTACTTTCCCATTTTTCACTTAAGGCATCTGCCATTTCACGTTATACTCATCTTTTATTTCTTTTTTCCTGTAACTTTTCTATCTTCAGTATTTCCTTTTTTACTTCACCTTTCTTTTCAAACACCCACTTTTGCAAGATGGTCAGAGCCATCGAACATCCCGCTTACTACCTTCGCGTCACAGATATCCTTTCTCAGTCTTCCATCTACTGCCACATTATCAATCAATCCTTTCTGCTCATAATCATTCCCCCTCCTCCATGTGTATATGTGGATATAGGCAAAAGTAATAAAGCCCCACACATCAGAAGTTGTATTGCTTTGCCTAGGTTATGCAGATGATGTAGTATTAGTGGAAGGATTTTGCCTGATCCTAAATGACTTTGGTATGGAATGGAAACTTATCTTTAAACATAATAATGGAAATTCACACCAGCAGTAGGACAGTGGGTGCTGGGAAACAATATCTTAGAGGTAATAGAAACACATGGTTATTTAGCATTTGAGATAAGCAAGGAGGCCATAGGAGAAAGCACAAAGAAAACTGAATGAAGCCAAGGTAAGGAAAATGACGTGTGTTAATATCAGCGGTAGAGAAGGGAAATTAGCCAGTATGAATATGGAAGTTGCTTTTGGATGGGGAAGGTAGTAACCCCACAGCTATCTTGTATGGGTCAGCAAAACTAACACTTAAGATGTCGGGAGATTAGAAGTCATTCAAGACCAGTTGGCATGATAGTGTTCACATGCTCTCAGGAAATGGGGCGGAGCTTCTGAGAAAGGTTAACAAAGGGGAAGCTGAGTTTCAAAGAGAGGAAATGAGTGAACACTGGTGGGCCAAATTAATATAACACTGGAAATTCAAGACAATCCCCTTTGGAAAAAGGAAATATACAGAGAGGGAAAGCATATGATGACACTGGAGCAGAGTGAAACAATGTGAATGGGAGACCTGTCAAAGATAGTTGAGAAAAGTGGCCTCTGTGAATGGAGAAGTACCTATACCTATCTATAGTACATCAGATAGGTGTAGAAGCTCGGGAAACATTAGAACATTTTATAATAGTACTAATGATTGTGTGCCTTGACCCACTGAGGCAAAGATATACCAGAGTAACCTGACTGAAAGTTGATATATATAAAAATAAATAAACAAGAAAGTCACTGAACACACGAGTCTGAAATTATGGTAGCCATCTCACGTGAGGCTAGTGCATTATGTGTTGTATGTTGGTCTCTGAATACAGTACACTGACAAACAGCTTGAATATTGAAGAAACTTCAAACTATTGAGGAGTGTGAATTAACGCATCTTAGCACATTGCATTTTGGGGGTAGAGGGGTCAGGTTAGGTTGGTCATAGGCTAGGTATAGTTAGGTTTGGGCAGGTCTGGTTAGATTTAGTTTGTTTTTGACTTGTCTACTTTTATTATTTGGTAATTCCGTGTGATACGCTTCGCGCTACGCCTTTGTTGTCACCGGCGGCTGAGGAGACGACGGGCAGTAATATACATATTTTACCAAAACACATAAAAGAATAGTGGATGTACACCGGAAACATGAAAAGATGCACCTTTATAACGATCATAGGCAATAAAGACCACAAGAGGAAGAAGAAGAAGGCTCGTTTATGTCGATCATTTACTCCATTGATGTGTCTATTGTTTCCAAACAAGCTTTTGTGTACAGATAGATAACGTGTTGAATTCATTATAGCTATTTCATCTTTGCATAATATGTACTGTGGTAGCTATATACAATGCTTTTGCAAGTTGTCGTTTTGCTATGCGATGCACTTCATACCGGTATTTTGCTCAAAAAATACTTAGCTTAGAGTCCGCTAAGGGGAATTCTAAGTAATACTTAAGGGCCTATGCTTAGCTAAAAGTTGTTAAGTGCAAGGCTTAGTATTATTCTTAGAATATTTGTGTATACGGCCCCTGGATTTTTGCAGGTGTAAGGGGCATTAGCATTACCGGTTCGCCATTCTCGACGGTCCTGCTCGTGAATAACTGGTGCACTGACCTGAATCAGTGGGCATAATGACCCTGGACTTGGCGCCAAAGCATTCCAGGGCGGCCAGTGTTCCAGTGTTCCTCTTCGGATCCGAATGAGGCGGCCGATTCCTCTGAGAAAAAGCATTGTTATAGCCGCAGCGCACTTTTGAGCTAGTTTTTTCTGCATCCGCTCAACTATTTTGGGGCAGTTTTTACATCTTTTTTTTTTTTGGGGGGGGGGGCGGGGGGAACTCTAGAACAACCTTCCTTCATCTGCATTTCCTCCTGCCAATGACTTGACCTCTTTACCACATTTACTATCCTTTCCTCATCCTCCCTCATCTTCATCCCACACTTTCCTTCCTTCCTTCCTTCACTTCTTCCTTCCGTCCTTCCCTCGCTTTTTGCTTCCTTCCTTCCTTTCTTCCATGTTAACTATCCTTTCCTCATCCTCCCTCATCTTCATCCCACAACCAATGGATATTTGACTTTTATTTGTGATACTGTGAAAAGGAAAGATATACTGTGACTATGAGGATGCCAAGTTTATTAAAAGGATGTCAGTAGACTATTCAACGGTAAACAGTAAACGGTAAAGATCGAGGACCGTGGCTAAAAGTACTCAGCCCAGCGATCGAGCCCTCTGCCCATCCACGCCAGACACAAAGCAGACAATTTTTTTACAGTAAAGGAGACAGCTCAAGGGCAAAAGAGAAAAATAAAATAAGAAAATAAAATAAAAGCCTGCTAATTGCTGCTCCTATAAAAGAGAGTAGTAAAGAAAGTGGAGAGGTGTCTTGATACTCTCCTCTTGAAGGAGATTGATCGATTGATAGTTTATTGGGTAAAGATTCGTATTAGGTCCGTGCCAGTATCTCATAATCTACTTTATGAAACATCACTATCTCTTCATATATCTTTTCTACAAACCTTCAACAGTCATGGAAACGCTTTGAAAATCCAATTCAAGGACTTTTTTTTTACTCTTGCAAATAGGGGATAATGTTTACGAAAGCGCGTCGCCTCCTCTGCTGGCCGCGGCGACGCTGCAGCCGCCGCAGCCGTAAAATAGCTTGCAGAGGGCTTCTCCAACCGAACTTTACGACCTACTAACGGGGGGGCTGCGCCCCCCTCCACCCCCCTTCTAACTACGCCCCCCCTGGACCCCCCCCCTCATGTATATGTGACTTATTTCAGCGAGGAGGTATTTCTCGCAACACCGGCTGCAGCGTCGCCGCGGCCAGCAGAGGAGGCGACGCGCTTTCGTAAACATTATCCCCTATTTTCAAGAGTAAAAAAAAAGTCCTTGAATTGGATTTTCAAAGCGTTTCCATGACTGTTGAAGGTTTGTAGAAAAGATATATGAAGAGATACTGATGTTTCATAAGGTAGATAATGAGATACTGGCACGGACCTAAAACGAATCTTAACCGTTTATCGTTACAAGTAAAACAACAAAGGAGAAGGGAGGAGCATGCCATCCCAACCCCCAGGCAGTAATTAAAGAGGTCAAGTTATTGGCAGGAGGAAATGCAGATGAAAGATAATATGTTTTCATCGAATGGAACAAGCTGCCACCTCTGTACAAAAAAATATTATTGCTAAGGATGGTTTTAAGGAGTCAACAAAGTCACAGTTCATGTATACTGTCTTCCAAGAAAGCAACAAATTAACCAATCAATCAACCAATCAACTGGACCTCCCGAGAGTGAGACTGGCCAACGCGCAGGCCCCGAGCGCGCCAAATCCAGCCTTAGAGGAGGAGGAAGGAGCTCTCCTGTCCTGCCCTGAGCCTCACCTGCACCTCTTATAATATACACGCCAGGTAACTATACAGGTGTGCCGGGGAGGAGAGCACGTACGCCTTCCCATCGCCTTTTTGTGGGGTCTGGCTGCTACGGCTTTGTTTTTTGGTTTTGTGATTTACGTTGAAGATAGATTTTGTGTTTCATTTACCTATTTGTAGTCTAATGGCCCGAGGTAAGCTCTTATAGTCCTGTCTCCATATCTACATTCATCCAGCCTTTCCCTCGTTTGGTGGACACTGCATGCTCGCCTCCACCACCTCTTCCTGCAAGCTGTTCCGTGTGTTAACACTTCTATGTGGAAAACTTACTTAAGTCACTCAAACAGGTTCCTTTATTAAGTTTCTTTCCGTGTCCTCTCAGCCCCTGCGTTCTCGTAGTAGAGAAGAGATCATCTTTATTCACCTCATCAAACTTATTTACCATTATACAGCCATGTCATTCCCTGCCATGTCATTCCCTGCCATGTAAATCCACTGCCATGTAAACTCCTGCCATGTAAATCCACTGCCATGTAAACTCCTGCCATGTAAATCCACTACCATGCAAACTCCTGCCATGTAAATCCACTGCCATGTAAACTCCTGCCATGTAAATCCACTACCATGCAAACTCCTGCCATGTAAATCCACTACCATGCAAACTCCTGCCATGTAAAGCTCTGGGTGTTAGGCTAGGATGTCCCTCCTTGACGGCCCTACACTTGCCTTTAGTGATAGGTATAGATGCGTGGGAGTCAGTGCTCATAAAGGGTGCCTCATCTCAGCCTGTCCCATATTTTTTTTATTTATTTATTTATTTATTATTTTTTTACAGCAAAGGAGACGGCTCAAGGGCAACAGAAAGAGTGCAGTGAAAAATAAGCCTGCTATGCAAAAATCTTACTGGTCATATTCAATACAGCAAGAGGTTTGATACATTCTGAATTAATCTGGTAACTTTCTTTCACAAATTGCTTATTTTCCCCTTTCCCTAACCTAACCTAACCTAACCCTGAATGACGAAGGCAACTATACAAAAATGGGCGTCATGTTGAAAAATTTATGTAGACAAAAACCTGGAAATCGCTAAAAATGACTTAGGTGATTATTTTATGAGGGTGACGATTATTATTACCTAAGTATATGTGACAAGATCTTTGCTATGAGACAGGTAAGAACTGTCTGGCTGGAGGATGTCTTGGGACCATATTACAAGTCAAATCCAAGAAGTTTCTGGTCCCTACAGAATTATTCATCCTGAACTCTATAGGAACCCGAAACTTCTCGAATTTGTCTTGTAATACAGCCCTTAGACCAAAATCATACCACAGTGTTATGTAGACCATTTTCATCAGCTGTAGACTAACCTAACCCGCACACACAGGGTCATGGTGCGCACACGAGCCGAGGGGACAGTGAAGGTGGCGGCCGCAAAGGCACCAAGGAAGGTGTTCAGCTCTTCTTCCTCTGGTGGCTCCTCTTCCTCCTCCACCTCCTCCTCCTCCACCACTCCTTCTAAAGGCTCAAAGTAAGTATCCAGATTTTGTATTTAAAGGAAAAAAGCAGTCCTTCTCTCTTGACAGCTTTCACACGTGTTCATTTAGAGTGGCTGTTTTTGGGTTGTGCCTCGGGGCTTAAGACGGGGCTCTAACCGCCTCACTCTTTCTCATTCCCGTGGCTTGACGCTCTGACCCACAAGACTGCCACACCACACATAGTCTAAATTAACCCTTTAACCCGGTAGGTGCGGGGATCATGTTTCGTAATGGTCCCTCTAAGCGAGAAAAATGAGAAAAAAATCATCACTCACACAAACCATTTCATAATATATATCAAAGCATTTGTGATCAGTTTATGTATCATCTATTTTAGGGGGTTTAAATCATGGCACAAATTTGGCCCATCGCTGGTACATGGTAAAGCCACAAATTTGGCCCGTCGCTGCTACCGGGTTGACTGTGGATTTCCTAGAGTCAGACCTCACCAAGCTACAGGAATGGAACAAAAAGTGGCTGCTTCAATTCAATGAAGAAAAATGTAAAGTCATGTACCTTGGGAGGGGAAATCCAGCATACCAATACCACATGGGAAACACTCCACTATCCACCACAGAGGCAGAGAAAGCCCTGAGAGTGTATGTTACCAGGCTACCAGTGAAGGGATATCCAGCACACCAATACCACATGGGAAACACTCCACTATCCACCACAGAGGCAGAGAAAGACCTGGGAATGTGTGTTACCAGGCTACCAGTGAAGGTCAAATCCGTGCCAATCACAGCGGATGGGTTAAGGGCTGGAAAAATAAGAAATAGAAAAGTCCCACTGGCAACATTTAATATATTATTCTTTATGACAGTGTTTTGTGTCCACATGAACGAGTTAACAGACTTGTGTGAAGCTGATAATAATTGTATGTTATTACTAAGTTCCAGTGATATATTTTAATCACAGGCCATATTTCCAGTTACCTAAATAATTTTATATTGTTTATTTATCTGTATGTCTTCATTAATGTGTATATTAACTTTCTTTTGAACCCACAATTATTTATTTGTTTATTTTATTTTTATTTTGTTATTATTATTTTTTTATTCCTTAGGACGAACACCTCCGCACTCTTGTCGCTCTCCCTCCCTGTAGCCTTGTAGCTTGGGGACCTTGTGGGAAATAAGTTTCTGGCTGGGAAAATTTCTCTTAAACTAGAAAATTCATTCATATCCTACTGAAAGGTTTTGCATGCTCCCCCCCCCTTCCTTTTGACAGGGACATTGATTTGATATCCTGCCCCCTCCCTGACAGGACAAGCTCCCACAGCTCTTTCTTTTTGTTAGCAGCTGCATCCCTTGTGGTACCGCACCACACATTAATAGTTTGTAAATGCATGTTAGGACCATTAACCCTTATACCCCGTCAGGCACGATCGTGGCTTTTACGTTAGACTCCGTCACGCCACGATCATGGCACTCTTCAAATATCGCGCTCATTTTATGACACACAGTTTGTTTATGTTTGAGGCTATGTGTCATACATCAAGCCCTGTCATTGGCCCTTTGTTTCCAACATGCTGGATGTTTGGCCAATCACGTCCTAGCTTTACAAGGATTTGTTTATGTTGTAGTCGGGTTCCAGGTTTTCCTGTGGTGAGTACACGGTCACAATGTGTGGTGTATTTTATAATTTTTTTACTCATTTCTAGGCAAGATAGCAGATATATATATTTACTTCCATGAGTAAATAAGTATTTCAGGCACATATGATACATGACAATACGTGAGAATTGTTTTTTTGTCGTCTTATTGACCTAGATAAGGATGATGTCAGATGATGAGATGAGATGTCTTTTTTTCCTTTTTTCTTTTGTGTTACAGTAAAGGAAGCAGCTCAAGGGCAAAAATATATGCAAACAGAAAGAGCCATTCTTATCTTAATGTTGTTTCTCTACATTTTTATAGATTATTGAATAGAATGTCTAGATGTTTTTTTTACCAATATCTTAATACTGCTCCTCCCCTTTTTTTTTATATATTTGAATAGAATGTTTTAGTTTTCCTTATGCTCTTCTCATCTCAGTGCTGTTCCAGGTTCCTCGACTTTCCCCACATTACCTGTATTTAGATAAGTGAATAGTAGAATGTTTATATATTTGAATATAATTTTTTAGTTTTCCTTAAGGTGCTATCACACGGGCAACTTTACTGGCATCTTGCCGCCAATACGGGCATCTTGACGCCAGTATTGGTGGCTAGACGCCGCCAATCACGAGACGCCAATGATCGTCATCTTGAAGCCAGTGCTGGCGTCTTTGTTTACACTTTCAGCTGTTGTGTGGGCATTGTCTAGCCATGGAGCAAATTATTTGGTCCAAGGATGCTCTTGCCACCCTCTGTGAGCTCTATCAGGAAAACAAGTGTCTGTGGGACACCAGGGATGAAAACTATTCCAAGAGAAATATGTAGAGAGAAGTTTTCAAGAAATTAGCTGAAGCTTTGAAGGAGTATCTCAACATGGGACCTGTAACGCCTGGTAAATCATATTTTTTTATATATACTCGATATATGTTTAGCATCCAGCTTGTTTTGATCTGTGCCGAGGCCGAAAACATCCGTTGCGTGTGTGATAGGAAGAGCGCTCCTTGCCACCGGTACTAGCGGCTAGATGCCAATAAAAGACGCCAGAAAATCTCCGTGTGATACACCTTTATACTTTTCTCATCTCAGTGCTGTTCCTGGTTCCTCCACTTTCTCCACAATACCCTTATTTAGATTAGTGAATAGAAGATTACCAAAGAGAATGTCCAGCTCTTCTCTCAGCCTCCTAACGCCGTGTCTCCCCTTCTCCCACTCATCAGGTACGGCGGCGGGAACTCTTACAAGCCGCAGCCGGTCCCTGAGTGGCAGAAAGGCATCAGCTCCTTCTTCAAGCCCCAGGAGGAGGATCAGCAGAGGGCTAGGGCAGAGGAGGGCCAGGGGAGCAGCATGGAAGGGGGAGAAGGGAGTGGGGTGTGTGCCATGGAACAGGGGAGTGGGAGTAGTGGGAGTGGGGGGGAGAGGAGTGGGGTGTGTGATATGGAGGAGGGGGAAGGGAGTGGTGTGAGGGATGCCTCCTCTCCGTCACCCCTTCCTAAAAATGGGATGATTTCTGATGATGATGATTAGGGTTTTTCTGTGTGTGTGTGTGTGTGTGTGTGTGTGTGTGTGTGTGTGTGTGTTAGCATTCATTCATTCATTCCATTAAACTAAAAAGGAAAAAAAAAGATTGTTGACATTTCTGTTGGCACAAATTATATTAAGATTCATGAGCAGCAAATGGAAGTGTTTTTAGGGTAATTTCTTATAGTTTGGTAGAAAGTTTGATTTATTTAGTGTTCCAGCCATGGTCTCTTTATTGTTTATTATTATTATTATTATTATTATTATTATTATTATTATTATTATTATTATTATTATTATTATGTCTCAGAACTGTTGTGAAAGATCTTGTAATTTCTCATAGTTTGTTAGAAAGTTTGATTTATTTAGTGTTCCAGCCATGGTTTCTCTATTGTTTATTATTATTATTATTATTATTATTATTATTATTATTATTATTATTATTATTATTATTATGTCTCAGAGCTATTGTGAAAGATCTTGTAATTTTAACGAGAAAATATTCGTGAAAAACCCAACAGCAGATGTTAATATTTTTATACTGAACAAACTACTCACACCATTTGATAACTCGTGAAACTATTTTGTACCACTATTTTTTACTATTATGACCCAATACACCAACTGACCTAAACAGAGTACTATTTCCTCCCATCATTTTCTACTATTCTTTTTTTTTTTATACCAGAGACAGCTCAAGGACAACAAAAAGTGTAAAAAAAAAGCCAGCTATTCACTGTTCATCCATTTGTACCATCTGTAGCAGGTTCATACTCACTGTTCATCCATTTGTACCATCTGTAGCAGGTTCATACTCACTATTCATCCATTTGTACCATCTGTAGCAGGTTCATACTCACTGTTCATCCATTTGTACCATCTGTAGCAGGTTCATACTCACTATTCATCCATTTGTACCATCTGTAGCAGGTTCATACTGTTCATCCATTTGTACCATCTGGAGCAGGTTCATACTCACTGTTCATCCATTTGTACCATCTGTAGCAGGTTCATACTGTTCATCCATTTGTACCATCTGGAGCAGGTTCATACTCACTGTTCATCCATTTGTACCATCTGTAGCAGGTTCATACTGTTCATCCATTTGTACCATCTGGAGCAGGTTCATACTCACTGTTCATCCATTTGTACCATCTGTAGCAGGTTCATACTGTTCATCCATTTGTACCATCTGTAGCAGGTTCATACTGTTCATCCATTTGTACCATCTGTAGCAGGTTCATACTCACTGTTCATCCATTTGTACCATCTGTAGCAGGTTCATACTGTTCATCCATTTGTACCATCTGTAGCAGGTTCATACTTACTGTTCATCCATTTGTACCATCTGTAGCAGGTTCATACTTACTGTTCATCCATTTGTACCATCTGTAGCAGGTTCATACTTACTGTTCATCCATTTGTACCATCTGTAGCAGGGTCATACTCACTGTTCATCCATTTGTAGGTAGTGGATAGTGGAGTGAATTAAAGAAAGGAAGGATGTAATGAAGGAAGGAAAACGTGATAAAGGAAAGAATGAAGGAAAAAAAAGCATGTAGGTGTTAAGGAAGAAATTTATAAGAGATGGGAAGGAAGGAAAGGAAAGGAAAAAATGAAGGAAAACGAGATTAAGGAAAGAGAAGGAAGGAAAAAAATGCATGTAGGTGTTAAGGAAGAAATTTATATAAGTTGGAAAGGAAGGAAAGCAAAGGAAAAATGAAGGAAAACGAGATAAAGGAAAGAGAAGGAAGGAAAAAAATGCATGTAGGTGTTAAGGAAGAAATTTATAAGAGTTGGGAAGGAAGGAAAGGAAAGGAAAAAATGAAGGAAAACGTGATAAAGGAAAGAATGAAGGAAAAAAAAGCATGTAGGTGTTAAGGAAGAAATTTATATAAGTTGGAAAGGAAGGAAAGGAAAGGAAAAAATGAAGGAAAACGAGATAAAGGAAAGAATGAAGGAAAAAAAAGCATGTAGGTGTTAAGGAAGAAATTTATAAGAGATGGGAAGGAAGGAAAGGAAAGGAAAAAATGAAGGGAAACGTGATTATGGAAAGAAAAGGAAGGAAAAAAATGCATGTAGGTGTTAAGGAAGAAATTTATAAGAGATGGGAAGGAAGGAAAGGAAAGGAAAAAATGAAGGAAAACGTGATTAAGGAAAGAGAAGGAAGGAAAAAAAAGCATGTAGGTGTTAAGGAAGAAATTTATAAGAGATGGGAAGGAAGGAAAGGAAAACATGAGATAAAGGAAAGAAAAAGAAGGAAACAAGTAATAGAAAACGGGAGAAATTACAAAAGAAAAGACATAAGAAAAAAAAGAAAGGAAGGAAGATGGAAGGTAAAGGATAGTGAAGGAAGGAAGGAAGGAGATGGAAGGTAGAGGATAGTGAAGGAAGGAAGGACAATAAGGATGAAAGAAGGAAGGAAGGAGATGGAAGGTAGAGGATAGTGAAGGAAGGAAGGACAATAAGGATGAAAGAAGGAAGGAAGGAAGATGGGAAGGTAGTGGATAAGGAAGGAGATAATAAGAATGAAAGAAGGAAGGAAGGAAGATGGGAAGGTAGTGGATAAGGAAGGAGATAATAAGAATGAAAGAAGGAAGGAAGGAAGAAATGGGAGGCAGGTACTAGATTAGGAAGGAAGAAAGAATGAATGAAGGAAGGGCATAATAAGGATGAAAGAAGGAAGGAAGGAAGATGGGAAGTATAGTGGATAAGGAAGGAAGGAAGGAAGAAATAGGAGGCAGGTACTAGATTAGGAAGGAAGGAAGGGAGATGGGAAGAAATGGATAAGGAAGGAAGGAGATAATAAGGATGAAAGAAGGAAGGAAGGAAGAAAGGGAAGAAGGAAGGAGACATAATAAGGATGAAAGAAGGAAGGAAGGAAGATGGGAAGAAATGGATAAGGAAGGAAGGAGATAATAAGGATGAAAGAAGGAAGAAAGGGATGAAGGAAGGAAGACATAATAAGGATGAAAGAAGGAAGGAAGGAAGATGGGAAGTATAGTGGATAAGGAAGAAAGGGAGGAAGGAAGAACATAATAAGAATGAAGGAAGGAAGGAAGAAAGAAATGGGAGGTAGTAGATTAAGAAGGAATGAAGGAAGAAGGGAAGAAAGAAGGAATGATTAGGCTACAAAGTGGTATAATTATGGTAGGGTCGATTACAGCTGCCAGGGGTCGCAAGAGGGAGAGAGAGAGAGAGAGAGAGGGAGGTACTTGTTGCTGGAGAGAGAGAGAGAGAGAGAGAGAGAGAGAGAGAGAGAGAGAGAGAGAGAGAGAGAGAGAGAGAGAGAGAGAGAGAGAGAGAGAGACGCCCCCTCATTTCTATTATTAACTCACAAACACAAAGTCATCACTGAGGCATAGCGCAACGATGGAAAGACTATACAAGATGGAACAAAAAGATTAACGTTGTTTGCCCTTAACATTCATGACGTTTTCCCAATTCCCATTTTCTGTAACTGCTTAACTGTCTCCTGCCACGCTCCTACGTACGCTCCTTTTGTTGATTCTTTTTATACCGTTTATTGCTGCTTACTTGCCAACCGCTCTTCTAAATTGCCTTCATCACTCGCGGCCTCGCGCATTCCTATTCAGCCAACTTCCTAATGCAAGAGTTTGTTTATTCTTTCACTTCGTCTGTGTTTCATCCTTCCTATGACTTAAACGCTTTTAGGAGAGGGGTTTTGTGATTTTTGTGATTTAGCTTGCCAACCTTCTAATGCAAGATCTTGTTTGTTTTTTCATTCCCTCTATTGTCAAACTTCAGGACAACATCACTTCGTCTGTGGTTCCCCCTTCCTACGACTTAAACACTTTTAGGAGAGGGGGTTTTGTGGTTTTTGTGATTTAGCTTGCCAACCTCCTAATGCAAGATCTTGTTTGTTTTTTCATTCCTTCATTGGCAAACTCCAGGACAGCCTCACTTCGTCCGGGTTTAATTTCCTCCTTCCTATGACTTAAACGCTTTTAGGAGAGGGGTTTTGTGGTTTCTGTGAACTCTATGACTTAAACGCTTTTAGGAGAGGGGTTTTGTGGTTTCTGTGTGATTTAGCTTGCCAACCTCCTAATTCAAGATCCTGTTTGTTCTTTCATTCCTTCATTGTCAAACTTCAGGACAACTTCACTTCGTTGGTGTTTCATCCTTCCTATGGCTTAAACACTTTTAGGAGAGGGGGTTTCGTGATTTCTGTGTGATTTAGCTTGCCAACCTCCTAATGCAAGAGTTAGTTTATTCTTTCATTCATTGGCAAACTCCAGGACAGCCTCACTTCTTCTATTTTCCCCCTTCCTACGACTTAAACGCTTTTAGGAGAGGGGGTTTTGTGATTTCTGTGTGATTTAGCCTGCCAACCTCCTAATGCAAGAGTTAGTTTATTCTTTCATTCCTTTCATTGGCAAACTCACTTCACTTCGTCTGTGTTTCCTCCTTCTTATGACTTAAACACTTTTAGGAGAGGGGCTTCGTGATTTCTGTGTGATTTAGCTTGCCAACCTCCTAATGCAAGAGTCAGTTTGTTCTTTCATTCCTTCATTGGCAAACTCCAGGACAGCCTCAGTTCGTCAGCGTTTCCTCCAGAGGTGGGCGCGGTACTGAAAAATCAGTAGTGCGGTTGCGGTAGTGCGGTACTTTTTCCGGAGTAGTGAGGTTGCGGTAGTGCGGTCCCATTTTTTTTCTGTTCCAGTGCGGTACGCGGTGTGCGGTACTGCGGTAGCGGTAGTCAAAATAAAAAAAATACTTCAGGCTACCCAAACAAAGGGAACATGCTTAAAATAGTACAATGAACAATCGTCCGGCACCACGGACGGGTCTGGGGTTGTAATGGCCGGGACCGCGCGGGTTAAAGATGACTGGCAGTGTAGTAGTTTAGTCTGTCTGTTTAGTATTTAATTTTGAACAATAACTGAAAAGTCAGAATGACTGAATCACTGATTCTGATGACTGATACCGACTGACTGATTGAGTCCGATTCACTGTAAAAAAAAAAAAAAAAAAAAAAAAAATTCTGTGAGCATCACGCCGCGCTGCAAATGTCGTCTTCGATAGTTTTCAAAGTACCGCAAAAAAGTACCACAGGATTTTTCAGTGTGGTCCGCGGTAGTGCGGTGTTTTCAGAAAATTTGTGGTAGTGCGGTACTTTTTTTGTGATGCGGTACTACTGCACTACCGCACTGAGTACCGCACTTGCCCACCTCTTGTTTCCCCCTTCCTTCCTATGACTTAAACGCTTTTAGAAGAAGGAAGAGGTAGGGGAGAATATTCAGAGAAAAGAGAAAGCTACGGTAAGTAAAAGGACCGAGCCATGCTGAAATGCGAATAATAAGGCGCAACGGATTAATATGTGAAATCTGTTTAAGTTTAATGTGCGTGATTAGCCAATAGTACATGCCAGCTGTTAAATGTTGTATTCCATATTGCAAGCTCTCCCTTCCCTCATAAGCCCTTCTTCATGGTCCATTCTCTATCATATAACAAGTTCTCTCCAAGCCATTCTCTGCCCATATTACAAGCTCTCCCTTCCCAGACTTCCTTTTGACCATATTGCAAGCTCTCCCTTCCCTCATAAGCTCTTCTTCATGGTCCATTCTCTAATATAACAAATTCTCTCCAAGACATTCTCTGCCCATATTACAAGCTCTCCCTTCCCAGACTTCCCTTTGACCATATTGCAAGCTCTCCCTTCCCTCATAAGCCCTTCTTCATGGTCCATTCTTTATCATATAACAAGTTCTCTCCAAGACATTCTCTGCCCGTATTACAAGCTCTCCCTTCCTCGACTTCATTTTGACCAGAGGATCTTGCCATACGTTACATATAGGACATTGAGGGGCCTTGGTATTGAGTGATTGATTGAGTGAGTGAGTGAGTGAGTGATTTCCCTGCTTTTCGAGACAGTATGAATTGGGTAGCTTCGTCTTTCACATTTCGGCAGTCATCCATCATTCAAAACGTGATGGAGGGCTTCGTGGTGCAGTGGTTAGCACATTCTCTAATATAACAAGTTCGATTCTCCAAGCGGAGTGAAATTTGGGGACTCTGCCGATATTACGCTCTCCTTCCCAGACTTCCTTTTCACCATATTGCAATCGGGCTTGTCCCTTCCGTCTCATAAGCCCTTCTTCATGGTCAACACTCACTTTCTTATTCAGGACCTAAAACCTGGAATTCTATTCCTAATAATATTAAAGCTCTAAATTCAATACATTCCTTTAAACAATATTAAAAGCATATTCTTCTCAATTATAATTATTAAGTCCATGTATCATCTGTCAGAGTGTGTCCTCAGCTTAATCAATTTTTATGGTCCATTCTTTATTATATAACTATTACTCTTACATTATCTGCCCGTATTACAAGCTCTCCTTATAAATCAATTTCATTTTGTACTAATGATATTGTGTTAATATTATCACATTGATTATTATTGAGTGATTATTGATGAGTTATGAGTTATGATTTCCCTGCTTTTCGAGACAGTATGAATATATAGTTTCGTGTTTCACATTTCG